>NW_007726844.1:491755-495767 GCF_000696425.1 Galeopterus variegatus
CCCCCCCCCCCCCCCGGGCTCTCCCCTTCCCCCAGAGCACAATGAAACAGACACAGCCACTGGCAGGCTTGACCCACAAAGGGGAGGGGCAGACGGGAACTCCCGGGAGGGGGTGTTAGCAGGAGAGAGACCCCTGTGGTCTGGGTTGTCAGGTTTCTCTCTTTTGATCCCGAGGCACGAAAACCTGCATTTGTGAGACTTCACCACCCTGCAGAAGGGGCCCAAAGGAAGGTGAGAGTCAGAGGATAGAAGAGGGTTCTGGGGGGAGGCAATCGCTGCTTAGAGGAGAGCAACAAAGAATTGGTGTCCTTCAGTGAGACTGTGCCTTGCTTGAGCCAGGAATCAATGGGTGGTCCCTGACCTGGCCCCTGCTTTAGACTCTGTGCCAGGGTGAGGTGAAGGAACCAAGAGTTTGGAGTCAGTCAGACAGCTACCATTTGTCAGCAGGTGCTCTTGCACTAGTTACTCAACCTCTCTGAGCCCCAGTCTCTTTAGCTCTAAGAACTCCTACCTCGCAAGATTGAAAGGATGAAATGAGATAAAGCGTGTCATGTGTCTGTCTTAGTGCCCGGTTTATAATAGGCCCCAATACATATTTGTTCTCTTCCCATCTATCCCCCAAACATACCAAGACAGTTTCCAAAGTGCTGCCTCTCTTGCCTGATCTACCCTTGTTAGGGCAGGGGTTAATTAAAAGCTTAGTATCCTAGGTGCCTAGAAACCAAGAGGAAAAGATACAGAGAGGGGCAGGATCAGAGAAAGAAATTAGACAGGCCTGGAAGAGAATGATGGAAATCAAGGCCAGGAACAGGAGAGAGACCACAGAGATAGAACCACAAGATGGGAATGGGGAATGGAGAAGGCATCGCAGGGGACTGAAATGAGCCCTGGAATGAGAGCCTAGAGTCTAGAGTGTAGCATCTAGAAACCCCAGCTCTGCCTTGAACTCCCCGTTTGACCTTCGCAAATCTCATCCCCTCTTAGCATCTCAATCCCCTCCTCTGTAAAATGAGGGAGTGGTTTGCTCTCTAAGGTCCCTTTCCATTGTGCGAGAACAAGAGTCCCAGTGGCCTGGGGGAGCACACTGTTACCCGTCAGTCACTTGTGCTCTGTCTCCTCTCTCCCTTGGTAAATGGATCTGCTGCTCCAGCAAACAACTGTCCATTGTGTCCTAATGAGGGACGAGCAGGGAAAACCAATCACTTATGATGCAAATGAGCTGAAGGCTGCAGCCTCCTCTCATTCACTGAGGGATTCTCTTCTGCCCAGAGCCCAGCGCTGCCCCAGTTGAGCCTTTCTCCCAAGCCCCAGTTCCCATCTGGTCCTGGAGGAGAAAGGGGGGGAGACCCAGACCGGTCTTCCATTGTTATTCATTGCCACTCCCTGCAAGGAGCCCCAACCATAAAAGCCTCAGAGCCAGGCCCAGCTCCTCTCCCCACCCCATGGGTTTCTCAGGTTTTGTTTTTTTAAAAAATTGAGTGAAATTCACATAGCATACAATTCACCATTTTAAGGTGTATTCAGTGGCATTTAGTGCATTCACAATGATGTGTGACCACCAGCCCTCTGGACTAAGGTTCATTTTTGTGTTTTATGTTTTGCAGTTGGCCTACACAGGGATCTGAACTTGTGACCTTGGTGGTGTAAGGTTTTATGCCCCCTCTGCCCATTCCATGCCCTACAGCCTTCAGTGCGACAGAGACAGGAAAGCTGCTGAGGCCTGAGAGGAGTCTAGAAGGAACGGAGGCTGATGTTGGGGTAAAGGCAGAGAAAAGGTCAGGGCTGGCCTAGGGTGAAGAGGATAATCCCCAGGCCTATGACAATACTACAGGAGAGCAGGCCTGGACTTTGGTGAGAAGGGGAAATCACTTCCTTGGCCAGCACAGCCCTGGGGCCATGTCTTTAGGAAATGACCTCTTGATTTTTTATGGGGATATTCCGTCCCCCTCTTAATTTCTCTGTCATTTAGTTAGAAACCAGAGGTGGCTCCCGCACAGATCTTGGTTTCTATGGCTTTCAGAGCCACTACGGGATTGGGGATGATCCCATCAGCAGGCTTCTCACCTTGGTGGCTGCTGAGTGCCCTGATACAACCCCATAGCCCTTTGCCTCCAGCAAAGACCTCTCTTCACAAGGCTCCAGGGACAGGGTTTACCAAGGGAAGATTTTCTACCTACTCAGTACTAGCTTATTCCAGAGTCCTATAGCCTGACAGCTGGGAAGACCCTCCTAAGTTGTAACTTGAGTTTCTCTTGCTGATATACATTGCCATTTGGTTTATGTGGTTTTCAAGAGAAGATGGCAAACATCTGCTTATCTGTGTGTCTGTGTTACCTTCAGATTCACCCTCTTTCCCTTTCCTCATCTAGGACATGTGGTAATGCTTTAAAACAAAACAAACAAAAAACCTTCTGGAATTAACCAGTGTCAGCTGCTGCAGCATTGCAGAGAAAAATCTTTACACAGTCACAAACTTTTTTTCACCTTCTTCAGCCCCTGCCCCTACTCAACTGGAGTTCATAATCCCTCTCTCCCAGACATGACCCAGACAACATAATGAGAGAGAGGATTTCCATCTATGGCCTAATGAATAGGGACTCCTGGGCCGGTTAGTTCTGGGTCTGCCACCTACTCACTGAATGGCCTCTGAAAAGGCTCTGGACCTCAGTTTTATCACCTGTGAAGTAGGGTTAGCAATCTTTACCCTAGTAAGGAGAGAGAGATAATGGCTGTTAGTGCTTTGAACTTGCAAAGAGATGATCATGAACATCATAATTATTTCCCTGTTGATGGCAGCAGAAGTCTCTCTGTCTGCCTTGAGTGGCCCGCTTGGAGAAGCCCTCCCTGATGAATAAGGAAAACTGATGTTTTGTCTGGGTGGCTTTCAGTCTGATTAATCACAAAGGGGTGGGTTTCATGACAGGCAAAAGAGAAAGAGGAAATCCGTAGGTGTGGGTTTAGAAAAGGAAGAGTGATTCTTGGACATTTAGATTCCTTATGTTGTTTTTGGAATAAATCAGGGTCCTAGAAAAATGGGTGGGAGTGACTGAAGGGAATGAGCACTTCCAGTGGCAGAATGTGGCTGGTTTTCCAAAGTTCTTGAGGGTGGGGCCAGCAGGTAAATAAGCCCTTCAATTCACTAAATTTATTCATTCATCCTTTAACTCATTTAAGCAGGTACTCATTGGGTGCCTAATAAGGTATCTGCCAGGTATAGAGCTGAGTTGTAAAAAAGATAAAATATTAATCCTGTCCATAAGGGATTGTAAGGACCATCCAGTCAAACAGAGAAGATAGAATATGCACACAAATAACTAATCAGTTGAAGAAGGAGTCATAGATAAAGCAAAACTTCCAGGGTATTCCAAGTGGGGAGAGATTCTGGCGTGGAAAACTTGGGGAAGGCTCTCTGGAGAAGGGTGGGCAAGATTCGGTCTTGTGGAGATGGTAGATCAGGACTCATCCAGTAGATGATACAGTATGAGAAAGAATATGTGGGTCCACATATTTGATGTCCAGTGTGTCTGAAAGGGAGCAGTGGGTAAGACACTGGAGAAGTTGGGTTTGAGCTTGGGATGGAAAGTCTGGGGAGATTGGGTGGAGAGAAGGGTCAGAGAAATGTATCCTCAGTGGACTCTCATCTCTTCTCTCTCTGGATCAGGTGCTCCTTCCTCCAATTGTGGTAGCTGGGGGTTCTCACCTGGGTCTTCTGGAATCTCCTGGCTTCCTTTTCATTTGGCCAAATCCTACCCAAGCCCCAATGCCCAGTTGAGATGCCTCCTCCAGAAGTCCCTCCACAGCAGGCAGAGCTTGGCCCCACCATGCAGCCCCCAAAAATCTTTTGAACCAAAATTCTGTAAGAGATTTCTGTGGCTTTCTTGCCTCACCCATGGAAGAGTAAGCAATTTTTTTTTTTTTTTTGTCTTTTGTCTTTTTCCGTGTCCGGCAACGGATCGCAACCCTCAGTGTTGCCCCCGTACCGGACCGGGGACCGGCAACGGGATTGCAAGCC
>NW_007726844.1:496083-500673 GCF_000696425.1 Galeopterus variegatus
GGGATCCGAACCCTCGGACGGGAGTGCCGCCGCGCTTCCCAAGCGGCGCACTATCCAGTGCGCCACCGGGCCGGCCCCAAGAGTAAGCAATTTGAAGGCTGGAAATGGATCTTTCCTCCCACCTTTCGACAAGTACACACACACACAGAGGCTATCACAGAACTGGGCATGTAATCTCCCCTCAATCACTAATCTTACTGTTATTCACTGCCTTCTAGGACAGTTCCCAGCAAAATGCTCTGGAAAGAGCATGGGCTTAAGCTTCACACAAATTGTTGAGTCTGGGCTCTGCCCCTTCCTGTTGTGTGACCTTGGGCAAGTTGCTTGACCTCTCCAAGCTTCATTTTCCTCATTTGTATGTGGGGAATGTGTGTGACACTTAGTAGGAGTGTGCAAATGTTAGTCATTAATGATTATTATTGTTGTTGCCCCTGAGACCTGGCGATATCAGATGGTCGAGAAAACTCAGGGCTGGGTTTCCATTTTCCTTCGCTTTTAATTTAGTCATCGTCTCCTCCCACTACCACCTGTGTTATCTTCCTGGGTCTTTCCTGTCACCAGTCGATGGGGTCTGCCTGCCTTTCTCCCTCCTGGCCAGCTTTCTCTTCTCCCCTCAGAAAGCTTGGCTACTGCTGACTCACACTGGGTATGAGCTGTTTGTGCCTTGAACACCATCAGTCAATAAAGATAAATTGCAAAATCATTTGTTTTATTTGCTCTTGTTACCTTTGAGGGCTGTCTGAAATTGCCTTTTTTTTTCAAAGCCATATTTGCATATCTCTATGCTGGAGTCAAAGGCTGCAGCTGTGGTTTCACTGCAATTTAAATATTAATAAAACCTCGTAAACCTCTAGCTGTTTATTTTAAAGCAGTCTGGCCCTTCTGCTCCTAGGTTGCTAATACAATTTAATCTTTGTCCTCTGCTTTGTATTTGCTTATAGGGCCATTTTGGAGTTAACTGAAGCCAGCTGCTGCAACCTTGTAGATAAGAACCACTTACTAGCCCACAAACCTTATTTATCCTTCACCTCTCTTGGAGACCAAATAATAGATCATAGGTAACATTTTATACCAATTGGCAGCCTCTTGCACTAAACCAGTGGTTCTCAATCTTGAGTCTGTTGCAGAATTGTAGGTTGCTGGGCCCCACTACCAGAGTTTCTGACTCAGTCCATCTGGGTGAGGCCTGGGAATATGCATAGCTAAGTTCCTAGTTGATGCTGTTGTCCCCCCACTCCCATCAGGTGACCATACTTTGAAAACTATTGTACTAAGCCACACGTTAAGCAGCCATATTGTGGGGAAAATAGAACAGTGTAGTCAGGCTCCCTCGACCCAGGTCCGGTTGGGGGTGGCGCAGCACATTTCTTGTAAACAAGTTGTGTGTGAGTGGAGTTAGTGCACATGTGCACCCATGTATCTTTTTAGTTTGTTGGTATTGTGTGTTCTTTAGTTTGTGAAGCAGAGCTGGCTGGCAGAGCTCACATCTAAAAATAGAACGTTTACTCTGCTGGCAGCTGCTCAGTTTTTCTTTGGACTTTGCCAGTAGCAGTCGAGTTTCTGAGTCTCTTTAGACTGCCTAGGTATTAGACGTGTGTGTGTGCTGCATAAAGACTGTACCTACTTCAACCAAGGCTCCAAGGACCTTTTTGCCAGTTACCTAACTCATAGACCTGCGTGTGAAGGGTTTGTGACTCAGTCTGGACAACGGGCTTGTGGGGTCGGTAAGCTCCAGACCCAGCCCTAGCTCTACACATATCATTTTGAATCCTTGAAACTAGGTCTCCAAAGTTCATGCTCCCCAGTAACCATAAAGTCAGGGGTCTCTGCAGATCTAGATTCTTTCCAGCCCCTCAAACTGTTGCTTAGATTTTGCTGATCCTCCAGACACTCAGGATTAGCTCCCTCTACAACTTCCAATCCCCACTCTCCACAGGAGCTGGCTGTTTCCAGTTCTTCTTAATTTTCTATTTACCCAGATTCATTTCTTTAATTTTCTCCTTGTTACAGGCAGGTTTACAGGCTGTTGGAGGGATCAAAGCATCACTGAAGTACAGTGTGAAGGGGCCTCTGGCTCAGCCATTTTACAGCTGTTGATAAGCGAGCTTCCACATTCCCTGGGTAGCAGGTCTCATTCTCTCATGTTTCTTTGGGTAGATCTGCAGTTCCCCCTCACCCTGCTCTTCTCTGTGCTGTCTGCCTCTGGGGTTGCCCTTATCTCCTCCTTGCAGCCTTCACAGGATACACTCTGGGCAGCTTGGCTCCTTCCGCTCCAACCACCAAACACTGATTCCTTTTTCTCCAGCATGTTTTTGAGCCAATACATTGTTGATGATTCTGGTTGCACTTTTTAGGAGGGAGATAATCTGCTAAACTCTTCCCTTGGTCTGCATGATAAACTTCCTTCTTCATTTCCAGCTTCTTTGCAGAAGTTCATTTTGTGGAATAAGATAAAGGCAGTACAGAATCTAGTTCCTAAACTAGCTGCTGTGCCCAGAGAGGGCTAGAGATTGTGGGGTGGAAAAGTGGGAGGACATCTTAAAGTCAGAGGTCAAAGGAACAAAGAGATTTACTCCATCATTAGATAGGACTCATAAACCGGGACAGGCAACATGAGGCCAGGGCCAGTTGACTTCTGGGAAAGGTCATGCAGAGCTCAAAACAGATGGGGCACACATTTGTTGGGAGACCATGAGAGACAATTACGGAACACTTTTTAATGTGCTTTAGTCATTTCAACTGTCACCCAGGATTCCTGAAAAGGCAGGTGTACTAGATAGATGTCGCTTTTCCCATTAATCCAACAGTGATGGGGGCAGCAGGGCAAGGCCTGACTCACCCCCAAGGGCCAGTAAGCCATGACTGGTCACTGGAAATGAGACACTGTGGGACTGAACACTTGGCCCTAACGTAGCACTTCTGCTTGCTTCCTGCCCGTCATTACTACTAACAAACATTGAGACCCATCGACTGGCTGGCAGGCAGACAGGGAGCTGGCCTGGGTCCCAGAGAGATCAAGCTGTAGGTGATGCTGAATTGGAAAGCTCTGACAACTGAAAGACACATAATCATAAGCTGGGAGGCTGGATGAGAGTGGGTATGGAAGCCATGATTTAATCCTGTAAACTCCTTTCCTTGACATAGGGTTCCTTTTACTGTCTCCAACCAAGACCAACAAAGGAAGTGAGTGCTAGTTCTCCTCACAATCCACTCCACTCTCAAAATTCCCTTAAGGCTTGAACTGGTGCCTTCTGTCCTGGGGTCAGTGGCTGATGCAGACAGAAAGCTAAATGATGGGACAAAAAGGTGGGTTCAGAGTTCCACGCAGTCATTTTCTAGAGCTTCAGTTCCATTTTTCAAAAGAGGCAACAAATACCCACCTAATAGGGCTGTGATGAAGACTGAGATAAAATGTAATAACAGCAGTTAGCTCCATGTTTTTTCCTTTCGCACCCCTCCCCCTCTTACAAATATAGCAGAACTGAATTGTGTGATGACTTCATTCTCTGCCTCAAAGAGGATTCCAATCTCTGAATAGTGTGAACACCAAGAAATGATGGTACACATGTTAAATAGAAGTGGTAGGCAGAATTCTAAAGATGTCCTCCCTCAATTGATGTCTCGGTTATTCAGTCCAACACTAATCCAGGTATTGCTGTGAAGCGACTATGTGGCTGTAAATAAGTGTATAGACCTTAAGATAGGGATATCACCCTGGATTGGGCCCAGGGTTACTGAGTCAGCTTAAATACATTATCTATTGCTGGTGGGTACAATCTAATCACTTGAGCCCTTAAAACCAGAGAAATGTCTCTGGCGGAAGTTAGAAAGATGCAGCAGTCAGAGATACAGTGTGAGAAAAACCTGACCAGCCACTGCTGGCTTTGGAGATGGAGGAAGAGGGACCAGGAGCCTAGGAATGTGGGTGGTCTCTAGAAGCTGAGAGTGACCCTGGCCAACATCCAGCAGAGAAAAAGGGATCTCAGTCCTACAACTGCAACAATTTAGCCAACAACATGAATGAGCTTGGAAGAAGATTCATTCCCAGAACCTCTAGAACAGAACATAGCCCTGCCAACACCTCAATTCTAGCCTCACGAATTCTGAAACAAAGAAACCGGCTGAGCCACCTAGGACTTCTGACTTACAGAACTGTAAAATAATAAACAGAAGATGTTGTAAGACACTGCATTTGTGACAGTGCATTCCCAGAACCTCTAGAACAGAACATAGCCCTGCCAACACCTCAATTCTAGCCTCACGAAATCTGAAACAAAGAAACCGGCTGAGCCACCTAGGACTTCTGACCTACAGAACTGTAAAATAATAAACAGAAGATGTTGTAAGACACTGCATTTGTGACAGTGTTATGGCAGTAATACAAAATACAAAAGGTAGGGGCCGGCCCGTGGCTCACTCGGGAGAGTGCGGTGCTGATAACACCAAGGCCACGGGTTCGGATCCCATATAGGGATGGCCGGTTAGCTCACTGGGTGAGCGTAGTGCTGACAACACCAAGTCAAGGGTTAAGATCCCCTTACCGGTCATCTTTTAAAAGAAAGAAAAAAAAAAAAAAAAAAAAAGAAAATA
>NW_007726844.1:500683-518194 GCF_000696425.1 Galeopterus variegatus
GGTTAAGATCCCCTTACCGGTCATCTTTTAAAAGAAAGAAAAAAAAAAAAAAAAAAAAAAAAAAAAAAAAAGAAAATACAAAAGGTAAAACCCTAAGAGGTAGATGGTTTTTTTTTTTTTAATAGACAAGGAGACTAAAGTACAGCAAAAAGGTTTTGAGAAAGTCTGCAGGTGTTAATCTCAAGAAGTCATTCTTGGTGGAAAAATTTTTTTTTAGAAGATGACCGGTAAAGGGATCTTAACTGTTGACCTGGTGTTATCAGCACCACACTCTCCCGAGTGAGCCACAGGCCAGCCCCTTGTTGGAAATGTTTGCTATCTTTGTTTTTTTGGGGTGACTGGCATGGGGATCTGAACCCTTCACCTTGGTGTTTTCATATTTGCAGTGTTAACAGCACACATCTGCAGACACAAGTCTGCATTGCCCTTACACACTGGGGGGCTAGGGAAGACCTAGTCCTTCCAAGAGCTATAAACAGTCCTGGATAATGAGTTTAAGAAAAACACTTTCTCTTCCTTCAGCAAGCAAAATTATTTATTAAGCTGTATGGTTCAGCAGTAGGGAGCAAAAGGAAAAAAATTACCTCAAAGAAAGCAATAGTTCCATTCTTGGTGGGATCCATCATTTTACAGACATGAAATATTCATAACAGAGATCTTATATTTTAAGGGGAATAGGTTACATACCAGAGGTACAATAATAAACATTCTATTTATTACTGATGGAGAATTAGAAGACTCTTTTGACACTGGTTCTTCAAAATATTCTGTTTCAGAGCACATTCTTTAGAAATCCAGTAACTACAGCTCAGACTTTTGAAGATCTCTTCTAATCAACCCTCAACTTTCATATTCATTTCCATTATCTTCCTCTGAATTTCCTCCCTAATGCTTCACTCCAACATTTGAGAGCTGCCCAAGGACTGTTCTCATTTAAATTACATCACAGATCCCCAGTACTCTCCTTCCATCGAAGGACCTGACTCTTGGCTTTTATGAACACAGGGTTTTAGAGAAACAAACTTAGGGAAACAGCTCTTCTCCTGAGGAGAAGCCACTCTGCCTCCAGTCCTAAGCCAATAGCCCTAATACAAGGAATAGGGCTGATAAATAATGAATCAGGACCTTGCTCAGTTGCTGGGATTTAAATGGTTTTAACTTCTTCTCAGGTGAAAATTATCACAATTTTGTGCACATGGCAGATTTCAAAGGGAGACTTGAAGTAGAAAAATTTTAAGGGACACTTACATAGCCAGAACTTCTTTTCAGGCCAATGTACATAAAATATTTAGTAACTGGGACTGTGGAAGGACTGAGAGTTAGAGTGGAAATACCACTTCTTAAGCTCATCTTGGGGTCCTGTGGCTCTACACATGTGGCTGGCTGTAATCAGCAGCAGCTGTGGGGGATCTGGGGTATCAGGTAGGTGTCCAGCTCCTGGCACTCATAGAGGGCTACGCTGTCCAGCACCCACTCTCGGGTCACCACAGATGCCTCACACATCTGTCCAATTGCTGGGGACAGAGAACACAAACAGAGATTAGTGTCAATTCACATTCTCCCAGGCCAGATTCCAGTTAATCTATTCCAGGGACCTGGTTGTATGAGTTCTTAGGGTTAATCAGGTAGGAGCCATATTGTTCCCGTCAAGCAATGCTTCAGGACATAGGATGTTACTTAGAAGCCTGAGCAGGGACTGTTGGTGAAAGCCCATAGCCTCTGGCAACTGTATTAACATAAATTTCAATCTGTTAAAGGGAAAGCCACCAGAGAGAGTAAAAGAGCATTGCAATTTAATGATGTGGAAAAATGTTTGCAATATCTTAAGTGAAAATACAAAAATAGTATGACAAGTAGGATCACATTTGTGTAAAATACACGTGTGTACATACGAGTACATACACACAAGCCTGGTAGAATTTCATAATGATCATCTCCTAGTGGTGGGATTACCTGGATTATTTTATTGTTTCTGTGCTGGTTTATATTTTCTGTAATGAACATTCATATTTAAACTCCCCCCAATGAAAATAGTCATGCACTATTTTTAAAATATAAAACAAATGACAAAAATTTTAAAAAGACATCTTAGCCATTCATTCAACAAATATTTAAAATGTGCCAAGAACTGTGCTACTCAAGCACCAGGTAATGAGTGGTGAACCAAACCTATCCAACAGGACTCCATGTGACACAGTGCATGCAGGCACCTTACCATGGAAGCCATTGTCCTCTGTCCAGGCGTCTGGCTGCACGACCACAATTGGGTGAGCATCCTGCATCCCCAGGAAGGAAAGAGGATGGAGAGTGTCAGAATAGGACTTTTGGAACAGTCACTTCACCATTTCTTGAAAATTGTTGAAACAGACTACTCTGGGGGCAGCCACAGAAAGAAGGGGGAAAGGCACATGGCAAAAATGGTTAGAAGGGGGCCGGCCCAGTGGCGCACTGCTACAGTGCACCGCTTGGGAGCGTGGTGGCGCTCCCGCCGAGGGTTCGGATCCCACATACGGACCGGTTCCCGCTCACTGGCTGAGCGAGGTGTGGGAGCAACACCGAGGGTTGCGATCCCGTTGCCGGTCCTGGTCCGGTACGGGCGCGACACTGAGGGTTGCGATCCGTTGCTGGACACGAAAAAAGACAAAAAGGAAAAAAAAAAAAAATGGTTAGAAGGGAAGAGCCTTCCCTCAGTATATTAAATACTTATAGTTCCCAAGTCCTTACTCATCCCTTACAGATGGAGTCTTCTCTCAATGTGGTCAGAGAACGCTCCCGAGGCTACAGTAGGGGGATCCATGGGGACTGATTGGTACCATCCTTGCTCAGTTACAGGAGAGAATATTGTGTCCTCCCTCCCTGACAGGGTACCAAATACTTACTGTGCCACAGGTGAATGATGAAAACTCCTTCACTACAGAAGCCCCACACAGCTGCACCAACCACTCCAGTTGATCTAAACAGGATATTTAGACCTAAAATCACCACAGTAATCTGTATACTTAACCTGGGCCCTCTACCCCATACTCCTCTGGATGAAGGCTTACAGCAAGACTGTGGGAGTCCCTATCTCTCTGCTCCAAAGAACAGAAAGGCTTTAAACTAGAATTCATACTAGAAGTATGGATTCTAAGTCAATTTGCCACTGATCTGCTATCTACTCTTGCTATTAATCTCCATAAGGCCACTTGGCAGTAAGGCTTGATAGTTTCTCAAATAAAAGACTTTGAAAGAAAAACAAAATACTCAAGATCTAATTTCCACTAATTTGCAAAATTGCTGGCTAAGACTGTACAAAAAACCACCCACCTTCCTTCCCTCCCTCGCTGCATCGTAATTCTGTGTTGGTAAATGATAATCACAACCACTGAGAGCATTATACTTGGTGGTAACTACTGTAAATGTCAAGAGACAGGAAGATAATTCATCTAGTCAAAAAAAATACACGTCATCATGGTCAGAAACTAAGCATATCCGTGGGGAAAGGATACATGCTGAGCTGGAATCAACATACTTGGGGGAAGAGAAATCAGAAGAGATTATAGAGATGTTCCATTTGCACCTGGAAAATCAGCAAAACTCGGGCCGGCCTGGTGGCGCACTGCTACAGTGCGCCGCTTGGGAGTGTGGCGGCGCTCCCGCCGAGGGTTCGGATCCCACATACAGACCGGCCGCTCACTGGCTGAGCGAGGTGCGGGTGCAACACCAAGGGTTGCGATCCCGTTGCCGGTCCGGTACGGGCGCGACACTGAGGGTTGCGATCCGTTGCCGGTCACGAAAAAAGACAAAAAGGAAAAAAAAAAAAAGAAAAAGAAAAAGAAAATCAGCAAAACTGACCCATGGAGATCTTCTGGGCCACTATGAATGTGCTCTTCAAGGCATCCATGTATATTGCTCTTTCCCATTAGCCTATTTCTGGGAATTGCTGAGGCGCTCCTGTTTGTCTGTTCAAAGTGAGGTTGATTAACCACCAAAATGATACCTCTAGATACCTTGGTCTTTACTAAAGTATAAAAACAGTGAGAAATCCTTGAGTGGTACTTGGAAATTTCATACAAATTCAATCAATAACCAATACACAAGATGGGAGCAAAATTACATTGTCAGTCTCTCTTGCTGCCACTCATCTGCTGGTGACCAGATGCTAAGGGCTTTCTCTGAGTAAGAGGACTTAAGTCCCTAGGGCAGAAGTGGGGCACAGGAGGCAGAAGTGTGTAGTAGCCTTTGTTTTGAAAAGAACAAAACAAATCTATACACACATCAATGGTTCAATGCCACACAACTCCAGGGTTGAGCCCCACAACAGTCCTAAATATAACATCACACTCATTGTCAAGTTTAATCAGAAAATGTTCATCAAGAGTCTTCCCCTGCTCTGGGCCTGTGTGGGGCCTCACACCCACAGGCCTTATGCAGCTGCTGTGCTTTCTACTCTGAATTAAGATGATTAAGGAAGAGCAGAATTCTTTCTTGATGTTTACAAAACCAAAGGTCTCTTCTCCCTGATTTATTATTCCCTTCCTTTCTTAGTCCAACGGGCCCAAACAGCAGCTCAACCCTCATCTGAGCACAGAATATACTATGCCCTAGCTCCTAACTCTTCACCACCTTTGTGCTCTTCAGAAGGGGCATAATGTCTAGGTTTTTGCTATAGGATAACATTTAGGTGCCATTTTGTCTGGAGGGTAGTGGAGAAATAGAATAATCTCTAGAACATCTCACCAATCTGAGGAACCCCAGGAAGGTGATCTAGCCTATAACATTCCATCATGTAAGAGAAAGGTTGGTGCTGGAACTCTGCAGTTCTCTCAGACCCTTACCTGTGGGCATGTTGGTAAAGGGCCCATAGCAACAGATTTCTAGGCCCCTGAAGATCTGGAAGAGAGAAAGAGAGAGAGGGACAGGGGGATGGAGAGAAAGAAACACTAGTTATAAAATGAGTACAGGCTTTTATAAAAAAGAGAGTTTTTCAAAAAGGCAGAACTTTTCTTTTTCTTTTACTTCCTGACAATTATTGCTACCACTTCCCAGAGACAATCAGTCCAATGTCCAGAATACTGATGGATTTCAGAAGATTTTTTTGAAGTACATATGTAATTGATCTACACCATACAGTCATTCTTTGTCATTCAAGGGCTGATCATCCCACCTTGTCACCAATCAGGCCCAGGCTCCTTCCTGATGACCTTTGCAGGTGATTTCACTTCTTGTTACAGATATGAGGGAAAAGAAAAACTGGTCCTTCTTTATGTTTAATAAAAGGCTTGGATGGCATTAAATCCAAAGCAATTGGCTGAAGTTTGATGTTTATCCAGACTTGGTGCATCAATACTAACCATGACCCAATCAGCAGAGAAATCTATGCTTATTTTATGTATACATGCTCCTTTTCTCCTCTTTCTTCTGGTCCCCAAACATCTGTTCCTTCCTTCACACTGCTATGAGAATGGCCATTGCATCTTCAGGCAACATAAGCAATTTTTAACCTAGAAGTGAAGGCTGGTTCTACCTCTCTTTATCGAGCTGGTCTGACTGCCTGGGTTCCTGAAGACAGAAATCACATTGCACCTTCTAGGGACCTCTTCCACTTACAGTGCTCAGCAGAGCTGTCCAAAAGAACTTTCTGTGATAATGAAAATGTTCTTTGTATGCACTAATAAGGTAGGCATGAGTCACATGTAGTTGAGCACTTGAAATGTGGTTAGGGTGAGTGAAAAACTAAACTTCATATTTAAATTTTTTAAAATTTAAATTTTAACAGTCCCATGTGGCTGGTGGCAACTGCGTTGCACAGTGCAAATTCTCATACATACACTGGCACGGGTTCTTCGAGAAAGACTGGGGTATCATTTCAAAGAAACCTAAATTTGTGTCAGTAGAATAGATATATTTTTATACATAACTTTGGGTAACTCACATTCTCTTGACCATCTTCCTACCTTCTCATTCCACTAAAAAGAGACTAGGATAGAGAAAAACCAGAAAGGTAAAAACACAAAAATGGCCTTTTAGGAAATGGCTGCCCTCTCTCTGCACGCACACACACACATACGCACAGAGACAAACACACAGACAGAACCTTTAACTACAGCCAGAGGAGAAAGGCTATCAGGAGAAGTCTGCTTCTGTTTTAAGTGATCACCTCCATCTATGCCACTCTCACTATCTGTATGAATAAACTGCTCCCTCAACCTGTTGACAGGACCTAGATGCTCATAATGCTAAAATTACCTCCCAGGCAGCCAGTAGGAGCCAAATGCTACCATGAAAAGTACAAAAGATTAGGAATTCTTACATCCAGGCTGACACTCACTGATGAGGATGTCTAGTTATGAGATAAGAAATTTGAAGTTTCACCTCTACAATACATTTCTCTTCCGGAGGAAAATACAATGATGATATCTGTTATATTCAGAATGTCATTACTTTGACTAGGCACTTTCCATCATTGCTACTCTGAATGGAGGAAAAACCCAAAGCACTGGAATTTCCTTTGAAGGAGGGAAGAATCTGGTGCTAATTCTGCCTTGCATGCACTAGAGTAAAAACAAATGGCTGGCTCACACAGAGCTCCCCTAGGGTGAAGGCAGAAGCAGAAATAGGGCCAGCAGCTTTTCTTGGCATCTGGAACAGTTACTTGATAGGTTCAGAGGGTGAGGATGGGCTGACCGCCAGGGTTCAGAACTCCAGGCTTGATTTATGTTCATCTCCCAAAGAAGTTTTCCTTAGCAAATCACCATTGCTGGTTCCCTCTCAAGTTTCTATAAAGGGACAGAAGGTTTTCTGTATGGGGATGTTTTGAAATGCCTGGTGGTGCACAATTGAAAAAGGAAGGAAAGCAGACTGGGAATATAAGCACTTAGTGACCTGAGAAAGCAGTTAGCTGAGGCCTGGTTTCTATAAAGGGACAGAAGGTTTTCTGTATGGGGATGTTTTGAAATGCCTGGTGGTGCACACTTGAAAAAGGAAGGAAAGCAGACTAGGAATATAAGCACTTAGTGACCTGAGAAAGCAGTTAGCTGAGGCCTGACAGGCAGGTGTAAAATCTTGCATGGACTTGTCCCTCAGAAGACATAGTTCTGGGCCGGCCCGGTGGCGCACTGCTATAGTGCGCCGCTTGGGAAGTGCGGCGGCGCTCCCGCCAAGGGTTCGGATCCCACATACAGACCGGTTCCCGCTCACTGGCTGAGCGAGGCGCGGGAGCAACACCGAGGGCTGCGATCCCGTTGCCGGTCCCGGTCCAGTACGGGGGCGACACTGAGGGTTGCGATCCGTTGCCGGACACGGAAAAAGACAAAAAAAAAAAAAGAAGACATAGTTCTGACTACATCATCTGCTACAATATGATCTGGGAAAATTCATTGAGTCTTCCTGGGCCTCATTTCCAAAGTTGTTAGAATAATCTATTTTTCTTCTCTGTGAAGCCTTTTATAACTTTTCCAGTAAACTATAGTATTGTCATTAAGAATTTAGACTTGCAGCTAGACTGCCTGAGTTCAACTTCTAGTTCCATCAGTCACTAGCCATGTGAACTTCGGCAACTTATTCAACCACTCTGAGCCTCAATGTTCTCATCTGTAAAATAGGCATAATTATAGTACACACCCCATAGGGTTGTTATTGGGGTTTTTTTTTGGGCAGCTGGCTGGTAAGGGGATCCAACCTTTGACCTTGGTATTACAATACTGTGCTCTAACCAACTGAGCTAACCAGCCAAGATTGTTGTAAAATTGTTAATTAGTTAGTTTATAGCAGTCCCTGGCATAGAGTGAACATTATATAAATGTTAGTTATTGTTGATTATTAATCACTTCCTCCTCTATGCTTCCACAGACAGCACTGTGTACGTTCTGCTCACAGCCCTTACCACACTGCTTTAGAGAAAGACAAGCCAGTGAAATAGAAAGAGCAAAGGCTTTACATTCACATCTGTTTAAAATCCCAGCTCTGTTAGGAAAAATAAGTTCTACTGATGTACAGTTGAGCTAGGCACCTATAATTAACAATAATTTACTGCATGTTATCAAATGACTAGAAGAGAGGAGATCAAATGTCCTCAACACAAAGAAATGATTATGTTTGGTAATGATGAATGTGCTAATTATCCTGACTTGATCATCATATATTATATACCGGTATTGATACTCAACTCTGTACCTCACAAATATGTATAAGCAATTATGTTTAAATTTAGAAAATAAATAAAAAGATTAAAAAAAAAAAAAACCCCAGCTCTGCCACTTATTAGCTGAGATTTGAATCCCAGACTGGAATCCAAATTACACAGCCTTTCTAAACCTCTGAGTTCCCTCATTCATAAAATAGAGATAACACTTATTTACCTTGCTGGGCTGGGAGAACTAAAAAAGAAGTTCTGTGAAAGTGCCTAGCTAGTGCTCTAGCACAGTATTTATGTAATGAGCCTCACAGAATGGTGACCATCTCCAGGAAGGGGTTGAAATGCAGAGTGGTAGGATGGGGTTTTTGTCAACATGGGGAAGGAGGGCTTTACCTTTCTGTCCTTGGACTCTCTTGCTCGCTTTGGACCTTGGTGGTTTCTCCCATTGACCACATCCCCTCTGACTTCAAAATCATGCTGGAAAACACCAAACCCAAACCATAGGGATCAGAGAAAGAGAAACCTCCATCAATGGAAGTGAAGCAGACGCATAGGCATTCAGAATTTCCAGGCAGTTTTGACAAACAAAAACAAACAAACAAACAAACAAATAAACACAATCATTCCTTTTGGTGGATTAGGTGAAATGACCAGAACCTCAGCTGCTGAAATCAATCCATTGAAGCAAATCTGTCTGAAGAAATTAACAATTGGGGCCGAGCCCGTGGTGCACTCGGGAGAGTGCGGTGCTGGGAGCGCAGCAGCGCTCCCGTCGCAGGTTCAGATCCTATATAGGGATGACCGGTGCGCTCACAGCGCTCACTGGCTGAGCGCGGTGCGGCTGGTCTCAAAAAGGACAAAAAAAAAAAAAAAAAAAGAAAAAAGAAAGAAAGAAAGAAATTAACAATTGGATTTTCACCTCACTGGGACTTAATGCATTTTAAGTTTTAACATCTATCCCCTCTTATAACATTCACTTAGCATTTGGATTAAACTGCTAATACTGTGCTGTTACCAAGATAACTGGAGAATTCCTGATCTCTTAAAATCAACTGTATATTACCATCTAAAGGAATAAGGGCTTTTCAGATTTCCCTTGAGATTTAACGAAGCCAAAATGATAAAATATACATTTAATACACTAAAAAAGTTAGAAGTTCCTCATAATCACTATTCTGACTAGTCAAGGATGAGAGCATATATAATGGAATCTCAAAAAGGAAAAAAAAAAAAAAAAAAAAGAAAAAAGAAAGAAAGAAAGAAATTAACAATTGGATTTTCACCTCACTGGGACTTAATGCATTTTAAGTTTTAACATCTATCCCCTCTTATAACATTCACTTAGCATTTGGATTAAACTGCTAATACTGTGCTGTTACCAAGATAACTGGAGAATTCCTGATCTCTTAAAATCAACTGTATATTACCATCTAAAGGAATAAGGGCTTTTCAGATTTCCCTTGAGATTTAACGAAGCCAAAATGATAAAATATACATTTAATACACTAAAAAAGTTAGAAGTTCCTCATAATCACTATTCTGACTAGTCAAGGATGAGAGCATATATAATGGAATTGGGGAGGTTAGAGTTTTTGGGAGAAATTTGGGGAAGAATGTTTAGAAACAATTCTGACTGAAACTTAGATTGCATGGAAGATTGCGTGTATTGCCTAGTATTATAAAGAAAAATAAAGGCAAGAATGTAACCACAGGCTGTTACTAGGAGGAAGAATACTTACCATTTCCTAGTCACTTCAAGAAGAGTCTAGCGATAAATTTACCACTTGTTTGAAGTTGACTCACATATTTACAGTTCTGATTGCTTCGAGCTTCATACAATGTGTCTAACTGCCTAGTTAACCTCTGTATACAGATGTCTAGTATAAATCTCAAAATTCACACATCTAAAATACTTCCTGATTCCACTCCTACCTCCTGCCCTGCCCCCCAAATGCTTCTCCCCCATTTCTTCTTTATCTGATTTCATATTACTAACATCCACCTTTTTTTCATGCCAAAACCCCAAGAGTCACCCCCTGGATTCCTCTCTTTAGACAGTTTTTGTTTTATACTTTCTGTTTTTTGGCAGCTGACTGGTATGGGAATCCAAATTCTTGACCTTTGTGTTAAAACAATGCACTCTAACCAACTGAGCTAACAGGCCAGCTTGATTCCTCTCTACCTCATCCTCCAAATTTAATCCATTAGCAAGTCCTATCTCCAAATACATCCCAAACCAACCTCTTCTTACCATCTCCATGTCTCCAATTACCCTAAGAATAAAATCAGAATTCCTTATCATGGTTTGCATCAACTCCTACCTGATATGGCCCTTGTCTATGACCTCCCAGCTCTTGCCTAACCTCTTCCCTCTACACATTATTCACTAATTACTACTCTCCAGCTACACTGGCCTATTTTCCCTTAATAAAACAAGTTCATCCCTACTTCAAGACCTTTATGCTTGCTGTTCCTCTGTCTATAATACCCATTCCCTACTTTTTTGAAGGACAATCCTTTCCTGTCATTTAGGTCTCAGCTCAATCTTTTCAGAAAGGCCTTCCCTGGACTCCTTAACAAAAGTAGTCAACCTCTATTCCCAGCCAATTACTAATCCAGTGTTCTGCATACTTCTTCATGGCATTACTGGTGTCTTAACTCATCTTTACCTATTGTGTATCTCCCCTCACTAGAACATGAATCCTACCAGAGCTGGGACTCGGTCATTCATGTTTACTGTTGTATGCCTAGTGCTTGGCACATAGTAGACTCCCAATAAACAGTCACTGAATGAAAGTTAAAGCCCACAAAAATGTCCTTTAGTTAATTATGAATATTTCCAACAATGCATAATAGTTTAAAACTGTTTTTGCTAATTTTATTTTGCCTGATCTGCTGTCATCATCGGCTAGTAGATGAGTGTTCTAAAATTATTCCTCTTCCTATACTCCATCTTATTTACTTCTCACTGTTCTCAGTATCATATAGAACAACATCCCTTTGAAGGAATCTGATTTCTAAACAGATAAATTTGCATATTAATACACAGGATTTTTCTTCAACAATGTTGAACAGTCAGTTTTCTACAAATGTGTACACATATAGATTCAGTTGGGCCTGTTTTTTGGTCCCTGTGAATCTTTTCTTTCTGCTTTATAAATTCCTTTCCCTTCCCTCCAAGGAAAGGACTGGTTCTTTTGAAACCTACAACAAGGGAGAACACAGAATTTCTTGGTTTGCTCTGAATAACTCATTTTTTTTTCTTAAAAAGCCCATAGCACCCAGTATTCCCAGGCGGTCTCCCAAGTACTAACTGGACCCAACCCTGCTTAGCTTCAGAGATCAGATAACATCAGGCACATTCAGGATGGTATGGCTATAAATCTGCATAACTCTTTTTAAAAAAAAAACATATCCAATTAAAAAAAAAAACATATTGCATAACTCTTGATGATCCCTATTGCCAAGGATAATTTTAGGAAAGTGGTGCATTGATGGAAGAAAGCAGATAAATTTTTCATGACTATGTGATTCAATGGCACTTGTAACATAAAGCACCTACCTCATCCAGCATCTTTCTTTCTTTAATAGATTGGGTCACCCCTAAAGAGAACCCAGAAAAGACAGGTCACATGGAACAGAAGAACATATTCTTATTATGGTGGTAGCGAGTTTAGCAATTCACAAAAGAGCACAGGAAGAATGACAGAGGCGAGGTCCTCTCCCTCTAAAGGAACAGCTCTTTAATAAGGCTCGTTGCAGAGATTTACTTCTGGACATACAGTTGATGCTTAATTTAAACATTATAAAAATGCCTGCTGCACATGGATTTCTGCCCACTATTAAATAAATCCCTAGTTCATATGGTCCTACTAGTTATAAAAGAAATCCATTTTCCCAATACCACCAGCTTATCTGAATAAAGCAATATGCATTAAACATAAAGCTAGTTTTGTGTTACCGTTAAAGACCTTTTGGTAATTCAGACTCAGCATCAACAAAAACCTTAGATGTTAAAATGTTAGTTGTAAAATGCAATTCTGAGGTGTTAAAGGGAGGAGTGGAAAAACTGTATTGTACTTACAGAAATAGCTAACTACCCATTTCCCTCCTGCAATTCCCAGAAAATATTTCAGTGTCCGTTCACACACAAACTCAGCATCTGCAGAATGAAAAACATCCAAAGGATTATAAATTAAAAACAAAATCAGGAAGAACTGCCCCAACAGGCTAAAGAGCCCCAGCTCCTCATGCTCTCAACATCAATCTAGATTGATGATTCCAACACCCCTGATGAGAGAATCAGAGGCTGGAAGCACCACTAATTATAACCAGCACGTATGGACCAGAAGAAATGTCTGCCCCATCTTCTAGATGCCAAGGCTAGCTAAAGATCTCCATTGTTGTGTTCAAGGAATTACTCATGTCAGTAACATTAATGTGGATGGAGAAGATCTAGTTTACTAGATGGTAACACGTGAAAGGAGAAGAAAACAGTATCTTCAAATCCTAAATCTGAAATGTCAATGTAAATGACAAATTTTCACCCCCAGAACTACTACTTGGGGAATCCTATCCCTTAATATTCCCCTGAGAAAGATAGGAAAGTAGAGTATTTTCATAGCTTTTCTCTTTCTTACATAAGTATTTCAGAAAGCAGTAGTTGAAGAATCACTTCTGTTTATTTCCCAGTGTTTCAAAGACCCTTCTGAAGAACTAAACAAACTGAGGGAAGACCATTTACTTTTAAAGAAGAAATGTATTTAATTAAATCCTAAACTCAGCAGGCTATTTGCAAATAGTAGCAGCAGCCACTCTCCCTCACATAATTCCTCATAGGTTTTGAAGCTTTTTAACTGCTGCAAAAGCTCATTTAATTATTATGCTTTAAACTTAGAAATTTTAGCTCATTTTTAGTATAAAAGTAGCTAATGTTATATTGCCTTTGAGTTTAAAGACTCAACTACTTTAGATTTAGTTTGCATTTTAAAGTCTTCTTTTCACCTTTCAGCAGCTTTGATCCAAACCTATAGCTTAAGATATATTAAAGTTTAATAACACTTGTCTCTACAATAATTAGCTTGTGGTACCCTTATTCTGGCACCTGGTACCAGTGAGCACTACCCTCTGATCCTGTGGTACAATTTTCCTACAGTAGAAAACTAGGATCTTAGACATCCTAAAGCAACATGTCCAAGGGGTTTGGACCCTCTGCTCAAGCACCTGCAGCTCTGTGAACAGAAACATCCTGGAGTGGATCATAATATATCCAGAGAAATAATTTTGTTAGAAAGGTCTTAAGAGTTCAGCCACAATCTGCATCTCCTGTGTCCTCCATGCACTGGTTTTTGTCTGCCTTCTGGAACCCCATGAGTGAATCTGACTCCTCTTCCAGATAACAATTACTCTGCTATTTGAAGACAGTTGCCTTATTCCCTAAAGCTTCTCATTCCTTCATCTCTTCTTCAAATGACATTATTTTGAGTTCCTTTTCCCCATCTTCACCATCTACTTCTGGATAAACACTCTATAGTTTGTCAGTGACCATCTTAAAAAAAAACAACAACATCATCTTCTAGGCAGTCATTCAAGTAGAGAATACAGTGGGGGTCCAGATCTTTACTTCACTTGCTCCAGACATTAGGCTCGTATTAATAAGGCCCAATTTCAAATAAACTTTTTTAGCAGCCCTGAAATATTTACTCAGATTTAGCTTACAGTCAATTAAAAACTCCCAGATGTCTCCTTTATACACAAGTCATAATTAAGATTTAAAGGGGAAAGTGTAGGACAAATAAACTGTCCCCTTCATTTCTTCCTTCTTCATAGGAGGGTACTTCAAAAACTTCATGGAAAGATTCATATTATCCTTTAATTCTATTTTTCCACAAACTTTTTGAAGTACCCTAGTATGTAAGGGCTTTCTGAGAGTTATCAAACTTGTTTCCTGAAAAGCTCTCAACCACATTCAAACTAGGTGTTACATGGAGCTAGGGTCTCCAGATTTTCAGTGAAATTTGCTTCTGCCCCATTCCCCTTTGCCTCCTTGTTCTTCCAGAACTTGAGCTCTGCCTCACCAGAAAGGTTTTCACCCAGTGTAGTCCAGGCAGGTAGACAGGAAGAAGTGGTTCATTGTTCTGGCTCATCAACCTCCAAATCTTAACCCAAAACAAAAGGGGGTCAAGAAGCAGCAAAACTATTGTTTATGTTTCATAAAGTAATAATTGATTGACTGTTGGAAGACTATCGTCCATGCTATACTTAAGAAATATTCCTATTTCTTCATGTGGTTTTATGCAACAGATACAACATATTATGAAAAGGTTCTTCATATACCTGTTTTCATAATGACATGAGTAGTCTCTTCAGTAATTACATTAGTTAAAGTGATGTGGTGTTTTCTGGCAAACTTGTGCACAAGCATCTGAAATCAAATCAAATACCGTATTATAATAAATTACCTCTTGTGTACAAGTTAGAGAATTAGTTATCCTAGCTTTGAGTCTCCATTTTTCTCAGAATATGTACATCTTTTTTATTCTAACATACACGAAGACTCAAAATAAATAATTTAATAAAAACCATGTACAAATCAGAGGAAGAAATTCTAAGTCTTTGCTAGCAGACATGGAATTAGAACCAAGGATTCAAAATAATATTAATTTTGTCTTTAATAGCAGATATCATTTGATTCCCTAAAAGTTTCGTTGCATAGTGACACTCTATTATACTATAATTTAGATTTATCAGCCTGTACTTTATAAGCTGAGAGGTAACTAGCCTGCGTAGAAAATTGTTACAGATACACGTGGCTTAAAACCAAGATTCAGGGCCGAGCCCGTGGCGCACTCGGGAGACGCTCCCGCCGCGGGTTCGGATCCTATATAGGAATGGCCGGTGCACTCACTGGCTGAGCGCAGTGTGGGCGACACCACACCAAGGGTTGCGATCCCCTTACCAGTCACGAAAAAGACAAAACAAACCAACAAACAAACAAACAAAAAACCAAGATTCAAAACACTCAAGTCAAGATGCTTTTAAAGGTCAGTGCAAAAACTATCGATAAATTCTCTTAAGGAGAAGGATTGAAAGAGACTCATATTCTTCCCAAAAGAAATCCAGAGTCCTTCAGCTATTATCTACCAACCAAATAAAAATCAATAGGCAGTAAAAGAAATTAACTGGATCCATTATGGGCACAGTTGACATAATTGGTAGCTACTGTTTGGTAGATAACTTTATTTACCAAAGGCCATCATTTTAGCCATTGCCACCCACCCCAGTATTATGTGATGCACAATATTGCAATGGAGGTCAGGCCATCTTTCTTTCATGATGCCTCACTCCACATTGCAACAGGGCACTGAAAAAAGGTAGGGTAGAGAAGCTAACGACATCCTCTCCCTTTCACCACTGCCCTCTACCAGGATCATCAGCAATTGTGAACTGGTTAATTACTGAAATGCCAGCTTTTTTTTTTTGTTTGTTTTAAAGATGACTAGTAAGGGGATCTTAACCCTTGACTTTGTGTTGTCAGCACCACGCTCACCCAGTGAGCTAACCGGCCATCCCTATATGGGATCCGAACCCGTGGCCTTGGTGTTATCAGCACCGCACTCTCCCGAGTGAGCCACGGGCCGGCCTGAAATGCCAGCTTTGAAACAGTGTTCAGTTAGAAGAGCAACTGCTGAAAAGATGATCTTAATGTGGGCTTCAGAGTTAATCATGTGTAATATAGTCAGTAGCTTTCATCATAAATTTACAACACTTCAGCAAGTCTGAATAGAGCTCAAAGTTTTCCTCTTTGCTTGTTTAAAGACACCATGTACCCAAGCCACTTGTAGTCTAATCTGCAGCTCAGAATTGCCCATTGCTACAAAGATTGGACCATTTTAGCCATCTCTGAAAAACTGAACTTGCAAAACAAAGAAATAAGAAATGGTAATTTTCTTTTTTTTCTTTTTTTAAAAAAAGATGTCTGGTAAGGGGATCTTAACCCTTAACTTGGTGTTGTCAGCACCATGCTCTCCCAAGTGAGCTAACCGGCTATCCCTATATAGGGATCCGAAGCTGTGGCCTTGGTGTTATCAGCACCACACTCTCCCAAGTGAGCCACGGGCCAGCTCTAGAAATGCTAATTTTCAATGAATAAATGGGAATTCTAGATGTGTAGGCAAGTGATCGAGAGCCAATTAAACAGACACAGGAACAAATTTTCAGAGCAAATTGCTAGTCCAGCCATGGGGCTGTGAGAGGAGAATGTTAATAGCCATCATCTTGCACTTATTCATTGCATCTACCTGGGCACAGTTTGTTGTGCCCTTTTAGTAGTGGTATGCATCTGGCCCACTACACAGAGAATGCTATGCTGAGTTGCTACCTTTGGAGAAGTTGTATGAAAAATGGTTCTCATCCTAGGAAGGATACATTAAGTAAGATACTTCAGATGACTCTGTCATCTCTCAGTGTGCAATAAATGGCACCCACTATTGAATCCATTTAATAGTCTGGTGTGTTATACCATGGTTTAAGAGAAATACTCAATTATTTTATTATGAAGTGATACCAATGACAATTAATTACAGGGGAGGTAAATTTCCCAGGATGTCTGAAATCTACAAGCAGCCCAAGTAGAAACAAGGTTCCAGTGGTCTTAATATTTTAATGGGTATTTTTCCACACTGTGAAACCATTCCCATTTTTGGCATGAGCAACCCAAGGAGATGCCAAAATCCTAACAGCAAGGGATGTTATAGGACAGAAATGACAGGGTAGGCTATTAAAAAACTGTCTTCCAAGCCAGGATAAAGACAAACACTGGAAAAATGCCACTGTCTGACAGTATGCTTGGAACCAGTCTGGATTTAGTAAAACATGCTGATAAGTTCACTCAAATGTGAACCAAGGGCAGAAAAAAAGATACCTTTCTGGGGAGTTGAGCCATACCTGCTTGCTTTTCTAGATAAAAAGAAAATTCAGGGCCGGCCCGGTGGCACACTGGATAAGTGCGCCGCTTGGGAAGTGTGGCGGCGCTCCCGCCGAGGGTTCGGATCCCACATACAGACCGGTTCCCGCTCACTGGCTGAGCGAGGCGCGGGGGTGACGCCGAGGGTTGCAATCCCGTTACCGGTCCCCGGCCCGGTATGGGGGCAACACTGAGGGTTGCGATCCGTTGCCGGACACGGAAAAGAAAAAAAAACAAAAAAAAAAAAAAAAAAAGAAAAAAGAAAATTCAGGGCCGGCCCGGTGGCACACTGGATAAGTGCGCCGCTTGGGAAGTGTGGCGGCGCTCCCGCCGAGGGTTCGGATCCCACATACAGACCGGTTCCCGCTCACTGGCTGAGCGAGGCGCGGGGGTGACGCCGAGGGTTGCAATCCCGTTACCGGTCCCCGGC
>NW_007726844.1:518484-520615 GCF_000696425.1 Galeopterus variegatus
GGAAAAAAAAAAAAAAAAAAAAAAAAAAAAAAAAAAAGAAAATTCAAATTCTAAAGCTCTATATCATACCCAAAAGTATAACCTTTCTGCTAATATTTAATAATTATTTTCTCAGGTAAATATATGTAAAATAATCCCTATTATATCTATATCTAGATCCAAATTTTCAGAAATTATTAATGTAATTAGTAATAGAATTGTGCTTGTTTTTTAGATTTCTTCCTATATGTTATTCATAGATAGTACCTATATAATAAAACTATTTGCAGTATGTCATTAAATCTCAATCATTAGGGAGATACATATGGACACACTCACAAATTCCTTTGGGGTCAAGCCTGATACCACCATGGATATCCTTTTGTTGATCCCTTCTGTTGAAGATGTCAATTCTGGCTTCTCCCTGCTTACATTTTCTTCGCTCACATCATACCCAGCCATATTGGTAGTATGAGGAGCTGCTGGACTGTTGGCAGACTCTGCAACTTGAGCTTGGGGTAATTTCAACGCAGAGTTTGAAGGTGGCATGCTGCAAATGTGAGCTGACCCTGGGGCTTGGTCTGCTGGGGGATCAGATTCAGGGTCATCAGAGAAGAGGCTGATTCCAGATTCCAGGTAAGGGGTTCCTTCTGAAAGAAATGGGAGAAGAAATTTAATCTACATGACAATGAATCTTGAATTACAATGTTCCAGCCTCTGCTCAGAATTAAAAAGACCAAAGAAGTTAGGTTAAGAGATAAATGGGTACACGGATAAACTTGGTGAAAGTGCAAAGTGGTTTCAACTTTTCTGAAGGACAATATGGCATTATGCAGCAAAAGCCATAGCATGTATTTACACTTTCAGTCAACAATTCTAGTTTTAGAAATGTATCCTAAGAAAATAAAAGATGTAAGCAAAGGTTTAGTCATAGTGATATTCACTAGAACATTGTTTATAATAGTATAATTTTAGAAACAACCTATATGTCCCATAATAGAAGATTAAATAAATTGTGATACATTTATCCCAATGGAGTACTGTTCACCTATTATAGTTTGAATATAAACACTGATATATAATAAAAAGAAATGTTTCTAATACATTAAAGAAGATGGCTAAGAAATATTATTTATTGTGACTATATTTTAAAAATAAAAGTTTAAATAAAATGATAAAGAAACATAGCAATATTTTATTGTTAACTGACAAGAATATAGGTAATTTAAAATATTCCTCTTTTTTATTTTTTATATTGTCCAGTTTTGGGGCAATGAACATATGATACTTTTGTAAGACAGGAAAAAAAGGTTGAAAACTATGGCAAATAACTATTTTTTTGTTTGTTTATTGATGACATCATTACCTTTTCCACTTAATAAAACAACAGATATCCTTAGCAAATTAAAAAGAGCAGAGGCACCATTCCTGAAACATTTCAGAAAATGTCACTGTATCAGGAATTAAGTGCAGCTAAGTAGAATGTATGAGATTCATAAAATGACCCTTATGAACATGGCCAAATACCACATTTGATGCCAAACAGTACCTTTCATGATGTGTTTTTGAAGATTAATTATAAACTTTCTTTACTGATTAAAACTTTGATTTACAAGTCATAAAACAAACTACTCATTAAAAGTGATTTATAAGGCATAAAATATATAGTCATTTATATTCATAAAAGAAGAGCTTGCTCTGGGATTTGGCTCATTTTTCAATAAAAGAGGGTCCTAAAACTTTATTTTAGGGACTTCGAACCTCTAACAGTTGACTTAAAATACTTAGAGTGCACCAAGACTCTCCCATCCTCAAAAACATTAGTTAAACCAATATGGACAGGTTAACGGCTGTAATAGCTTTCAAGTAAACTTGGATTAACACTTTATTTATTTATTTATTTTTTAAAGATGACCGGTAAGGGGATCTTAACCATTGACTTGGTGTTGTCAGCACCACGCTCACCCAGTGAGCCAACCGGCCATCCCTATATGGGATCCGAACCCGTGGCCTTGGTGTTATCAGCACCACACTCTCCCGAGTGAGCCACGGACTGGCCCAACACTTTATTTTTTTAAAGTGGGCTCAAGTATAACAGAAGCATCCATACAGACTAGTACATCTGAAAGTTGATTAACTAGAATATCTTTAG
>NW_007726844.1:521078-524594 GCF_000696425.1 Galeopterus variegatus
GGTGTTATCAGCACCACACTCTCCCGAGTGAGCCACGGACTGGCCCAACACTTTATTTTTTTGAAGTGGGCTCAAGTATAACAGAAGCATCCATACAGACTAGTACATCTGAAAGTTGATTAACTAGAATATCTTTATGTAGGATTCAGAGTAAAATAAAAATGTTTTTCCCATTAGAGCAGATGAATTATTACCTAGATCTTGCCTTGGCAAATAAGACTGCTCCATTAAATCATGCGACTCAGACTTTTTGAGTTTCTGCTCCTCCACATCAATGACCTTAACGAGTTCCTCTCGCGATGGGCAGTTTCTGTTCTGTAGACTGCTGGAGTGGCTGTGCACATACCACCTATTATCCAACAACTGGGATTTAGAAGGGGAAGACCTAGAAAGATGGATGAAAGGAGAAAACCATCACCACCAATTGTGAAAGGATTAATCATACTTCCCAGGCAGCCAAAGCATGAGTGAAACAGTTCACTGTCAGAGAAATCATGAATGACTAGCAAAAAAGAGCCCATGTGACCGCCTAGAAGTCTGAATTCATGCTGCCTGCCAACATGTCATAGTTGACATATAACATCTCCCCTTAGGGGTTGGTCTGAGGCAGTATATCTTCTAGCTGTTTAAAAGCATGTCAGCAAATTTTACCAAATTATCCACTGCCACTCACTCAAATTCCATATTTTATTCTACTTGAGTCCAAATGGATGTTAAACACAGATCTCCTAACAAGAAATTAGTTGATTAATGTTGACATCTCTACACTCATTCTTTCTACCCAATTTTAGCAGAATTTATAGAATCATCCCTATCCCCTGACTTTTCAATGTCCGAAGTCATTCTTAAAACAAAAGCCAACTATAAAATATTGTTAGAAAAGTATAGTTCCTCTACTCTTTTAGGTGTTTAGAACTTTGCAAAATAATATACTTAATAGTTTTAAAGGGCCTCAGAGATTAATTAATTCAAACAATTATTGGGTGCTTACTATGAGTCAGGACCTAAAGCTAACCCCTGGAATTGAAGATGAGCAAAACCAGCTGCTCTCCAATAGTCTAGTAGAGAGAGGAAGTTCAATGTCTAGGTTCTATGATAAAAGTCTCTGTAAGTGGCTGGCTGGTTAGCTCAGTTGGTTAGAGAATGATGTTAATAACACCAAGGTCAAGGGTATGGATCCCCAAACTGGCCAGCCACAAAACAAAACAAACAAACAAAAAAGTCTCTATAAGGTAACTTCAGGGGGAGGAAGAGCAGGATATTTAGTCTGAATAGTAAATGGACAGTTAACTCACTTGGTTAGAGCATGCCAATGAGGTCATTACCTATAAAATGTGGCTTTGGTGCCTGTGGAAGCCAGATCTTTTCATTCTCTGTCACCCTAGCCTCAAAAACATATCCTCAGTCAAGTCCAAGGGGCTTGGAAAAGATGGTGTGATTAGATTATTGACAACCTGTTGCCATTCTTAGAAAGATAAATAAAAAATATATACATGCAGGAGGGACTCAATAAACATGAATTTCTTTTTCTTCCTAGAGTGGTGAGATGTGTGACCCTAATGGTTTTGTGTCTCTCCTTCCTGAACTATCAAATAGAAATAATACACTTGGTTAGAGCACAGTGCTGATAACACCAAGGCACCAAGGTCAAGGGTTCGGATCCCTCTACAGGCCAGCCACCAAGAAAAAAAAAAAAAAGAAAGAATTAATAGTCCTGAACTTATTCTTTTACTTTCATAGTCTTGTTTTAAAGATCAAATGAAGAAGCAGGCCAAGTATTTTTGAAAATATAAAGTGCTATACAGTCTTATATCAATAGTGATTTGAATACACTTCCCTGAAAGATAATCTGAATATTATATTTTCTTGGGAAATCAACAACTAAACTTTTTCTAGAGAGGCAAAAATTTCAATTAGGGCAAGGGCTGCCTTGGAGATGTCTATCATCAGCTTCTAGACTTGTCCAAGTTTTAGTTCTATTATATTATATTCTGATCTTCAGAAAGGACAGATCTATCTAACTGAACATTTCTCATGTTGTAGCTTATACCTTGTATAAGTCGAAAAAAGCCTACATAAAATTAAACAAAAGAAGTGTCCTATGAGAGGTATTATAAATGTCTGTGTACAGAAAACTGGAAAAAGTATGTGAAAAAATTAACAATAAGAGTTCAATATAAGTAAAGATGTTACTAAGATAACATAATGTGACATTTCTTACCTTTCAACTTCTCGTTCTTTATTTTTATTGGTAGAACTATCTGGAGATACTTGGAAGTTCTTAGCAGAAAGGCTTTCTGGATTCTGGTTTACAGGATATTCACTACTTTTCTCTGAAGTTAATACTGCTTTACAGGGAATGAGGAAACAAAGAAATCTACTTTACTTTTGTCCTGATAGTGATAATTCAGGTGAGGATACTGATTTTTTCAAAAGCAGCTGTGACAATCACATTGGTTTAAAACAAATATATCAGACAGAATTTTATAAACACAACTGATGCAATAGACAGATGCTAGTACCAAATGGAACTGAATTATTAAAAAAATAATAATGATAATAAGAGGAACCCTTTAAGACTGGGTAAACAGAGACATCCAAACTGACACAAGACTGAAAAAAACCATACATTTATATTTTTTGGCCATGGATGATAAGAAAACAAGAATATGTAACAAATTTTTGTCTCTGCAGCAAACTAAATTATACCCAAATCTCCTCAGATAATAAAAAAGAAAAAGTACTGGAAAGCACAAAGCACATTCCCTTTTCCATCTCCTTTTCTGCCTCCACATCAAAGACTTTATGGGATGGGGGTTTGAGCTTTTTCATGTGTGAGGAAACAGGAGAAGGGAATCAAATGAGAAAGAAAAAAATAGGTAATATGTTGCTTCACATTTTCAATTACTGGGGGAAAAAAAATAACCAAACAACCCCAAAAAACTAACACATGAACAAAAAAACCCAAGGTGCCAGTTGATAAGGAAACTTGAAATAATATGTGGAACTAATGATGAAATGGCACAAGAAGGGAGAAAAAACCAAATAGACCCAAGGCAAAGTTCAGGCATATTAGTACATTCTTTTTACTTATTAGTTCCTCCAAATGTAATATTGTGCCACTGCCTTCCAGGAAGTGGCTTAAAGGTAGAAATATTTAAAAAGCAAAACCAAATAGTTAAAAAACAAACGTCTTCTATCCATTTAAAAGTCACAGATGACTGGAATTCATTTTGAGCTTTTATTGGAAAAGCTAAAATCCATAAATTGAGGCTAAAATTTAAGCAAAGGGCTGTATTAATTATTAATTAAACTGTTTTTTAAAACACTTGTTAGCCCTGGAGGGGGGTGGAAATAACCATTGATTTCCTGAGTTAATCTTCAAATGCATTATTTATAGTTTCCTTTATGCTTGTCTTTTTTAGACCTGTGAGTTTCTTTTTTTTTTTTCTTTCCCTTTTTTGTCTTTTTTCGTGTCCGGCAACGGATTGCAACCCTCAGTGTCGCACCCATACC
>NW_007726844.1:525340-547652 GCF_000696425.1 Galeopterus variegatus
CCCCCCCCCCGCCCTGCCCCAACCCAATACAGGGTGATAATTGATAAAGGGTAACATGCTGCTTCCAAGGAATCATACCAGACAGACAGAATTAACCATTGGAAAGGGTTAAAAAAATGTGAAAGGCAGGGGAAAGTCTCAGACACAAATACAGCTATTAAAAAGTCATTCCATCACAGAACATTTAGCATATTAATTCCTCTTTTCAGTACAACAGGCCTCAAGCTATGAAGAAAATAAGCTAACCTGACTTAAGAGTCAATAACTCAACAGAACCTAAAAACAAAATAAAACAAAACAGACCAAAACATTTCTGCTCTTCTTTTTTGTTAATCCTCATTTCATTCTCTGAACAGCAAGACTTGTGATCTGATGATCTATTTGTTGGCCGGTTTAGGGAAGTATAAATGCAGGGATCCAGAGCCCAAGTTCCAGAACAGTACCATGGTCCCCCTTAATCATCCCTTCATCTGGATGTCTTAACATGCTACATTCCTCATGGGTAGGGAGTATGGGCCAGACCAAGCATTTAATAAATTTACTGACTGCCTACTACACACTATGCATATATGTAAGGTATCAGGAAAAATCAAGGAAAACACACTGGGAGGAAGGAAAGATATTCAGAAAAGATAAACTATAAAATATAGACCCCATTATGAAACTCAGCTTTAAAAAGTGCATAACCCACCCACCTCAACTGATTCCGAAGTTCCAGGGGAGGAACCTAGGAATTTTTAATATGTGCTTCCAGGAATGAAATGTACTGCAGGACTGAAAAGCTCAGATGTGTCTGAAAATCACTTCCACCATAATGGGCTATGATCTCACAAATGCTAATATTTACTTTTTGAATGACAGGAGATCCGGGAGAAAACAAAACAAAACAAAAAACGAAGTGTCTGATGTGAAACAGCTTTATCTGCAGAGAGAGGTACACATAATTTATGAGGTGTAATTGTACACATTTGCACCCAAACATTATGCAGGCTTGGAAATGACCCTTAATAAAGAGTATGACAGATCTGTGCTGAAGGGCAGGACATTGATGTAAAGACCCTAGAAAAAGGGCTTTCATCATCTTTCCAAATACTGGATCTTAAAAAATAAAAAAAGATGGATCAAGGGTTTGGATCCCTGTACTAGCCAGCTGTCCTCTCAACCCCACTCTAAAGGAGATGGTGGAACCCAAATAAAGTCTAGACTTTCACTCAATAGTAAGGTACTAAAGTTGGTTTCTTAGTTTTGACAAAAGTGCCATGGTAATGTAAGATAACATTAGGGATAAACTGAAACTGGGTGAGGAGTATACAAGAACTCTGTATACTACCACTGCAACTTTTCTGTAAATCTAAAATCATTCCAAAATAAAGTTTATTTTTAAAAATGTAATGAATACACCAGAAGGTAAACAATACTCTTTTTCCCAGGATTAAGAAGTTAAGTTTCAGTTAGACTCACACTAATTTAAGGGGGAAAAAGGCTTAACACTTGAGTTGACATTAAGTTGATAAACATAATGTTTCAGAAATGAAGTCACAAAAGAAACTTATTTTTGACAGCTGGCCAGTACAGGGATCCAAAGAAACATTTTATCTACAGATCTTCAGGAAAAAACAAAACAAAACAAAAAACGACACACATACACCAAAGACGAGATAGTAGATTTACACATATAGTCAAAGCTAGACAACAACATTTTATGTCTTGAGCATTAGAATTAAAAGACTAGTCTGTTTTTAGACTGAAAACAGTGAAAGCACCCCAAAGAAAAGAATTGTACTGGGGACAGCACTCTGCACTTCACTGTCTGGGAGACGAACTAAATAAAGATAGAGTTACAAAGAAAGCATTTAAGTAAATACACTTTGAAGCACTGCCATAGCAGCAGAGTTCCTAGCTTCTCATACATGAGCTACTGTTTCTTCCTGAACATAAAAATACTGCAAGGCACACTTGGGGACCAAGGCCACTGTTCTGAATAATTAACAGACTCGTGTCCCTAGAAAGGCTGAAAGGAAAGCCTTAGGACTTCCACTAGGATTGTGGGAGGGGATGCCGAAGAAAGAACTTTAACACTAAGTTAGTAGGGTAGGGATCACTGAGACATTGCTGAAGAGTACTTTGGGAGGGCGCACCATCCCTGCCTGTTCCTAAGTACCTAGCTTCCCATGTAGACCCCATGCCTAGCCTGTCTTCTAGTACCTATGTGTTTGCCCCCATTTAAAAACCTGTTTGCTGGGCTGTCTCTCCAATTAAAAACTCAAATTTTCATCTCTTTCCTTCATCTCTGTCACATTATTCCTCCACCTGGCGCTCACTTCATACAGGAAGTCAGCTCTGATCAACCCCACCTGCCTGGGTACTCCAATGGCTTCCTCTCAGAGGTCCATCTGGCCTTGTTGATAACTATAATATCGTAAAGCACCTGACTCTGCCACATAATTGGGCTTTCTGTGGATTGAAGTGCTATTCCTGAGGGCCGATTAGCTAACTTGGGAGAGCATGGTGCTGATAACACCAAGGTCAAGGGTTGGGATCCCTGTACTGGCCAGCTGCCAAAAAATAAATTAATTAATTACATGAATCCCCAAGCTGGCCAGCTGCCTTAATTAATTAATTTTTTTAAAAAGTATGATTTTTAGACTGATGCATTGTTGAAAAAGCCTCACCTTATGACATTTTAGAAAAACACTATCGGTAATCCTGCCCAGATTACTGGCTCTTCCTTTTCTGGGATAATTTGAATCTCTAGTTTCTAGCAGGAAAAGCAATGAGCTAATTCATGAATTCATCTATTTGTTTAGTTCAATTGACAACTACTTACTGACCACCTATTATGTGCTAGGCATTGTCCTAGTGCTGGTGATACAGCCCTCGTGGTGCTGCTATTCTAGAAAGGGACAGGATACCTAGAGATCAGAGAGAAGGACCTGCTAGAGGGAAGGATCCAAGAGAAACAACCGTAAGAAAGCTTGTAAGGACAGTTATTGTTTTCAATTCAAGACAATGTATTCTTCTTGCTTAGGGGGTTCCTGTAGTTTATTGCTCTATTTTAAGAAGAAATATGATAAGTCTAAGGTATTTGATAAGCAAATAATTTAGGTATGTAAGGAGTTTTCCAAAATATACACTTCTTCATTACTTTTTTTCCCCCCTCCATTTCTTCATTACTTTTAAAAGGAACATCAATGGTTGCCAGTAAGCTCACGGGTTGGGGGGGCGGGGTGGGGAACACAGGTTGTTTTACCCTCCGCTTCTTCTGATCCTTGAAAATGACTTTGTCCTCTACTAAAAACAAGCCATCTTCTTTCTCCTGCTTCACTGATTTCATACTTTTCAAGAGGTTTTTATGACAAGAAAATGTATTCCCAGTATCACAAAGGTTTCCACTGCTACTCTGAGACTGCTTTGCTGCCAATATCTACAGCAACACCATTGCCACCACGTGGTACCCATGAGAAGTTACATCACTAATCAAGCCAAGGCCTTGCCTCAGTAAACCTGGAATGAAATCACACACAGATATCTGACCAATGCTTCAGAAGTTGTATTAGTCACTACTGTCACAACCATCACATCTAACCTCTATGTAGCCATTAAATAGATCAGACAAGGGCTGAGCCCATGGTGCACTCGGGAGAGTGCGGAGCTGGGAATGCAGCAGTGCTCCTGCCGCGGGTTCGGATCCAATATAGGGATGACCGGTTCGCTCACTGGCTGAGCGCGGTGCGGCCAGTCTCAAAAAGGACAAAAAAAATAAATAAATAAAATCAAAAAATAAATAGATCAGACAATCATAAAAAGTAGTAATGGGAGAATTAGAATTAGATAATTTTCCATTAGTCACGCATTATTTAATGACAAGGATATGTTCTGAGAAATGCTTTATTGGGCAATTTTGTCACTGTGCAAACATCATAAAGTGTACTTACACAAACATGATAGTACAGCCTACTACACACACACCTAGGCTATATGGTGTAGCCTATGGCTCTGACCACTGTCATATATGTGGTCCATCATTGAGCAAAACATTGTTATGTGGTGCATGACTATACTTTATAACTTAAGACAAATTCCCCTGTAGGCAATTGACCGAATACATAAGAGAGAACAAAACCAAATAGGTTACCAAGTCTTCTCGATTCTAGTATTTTTTTTTTATTAGAGCAGTTATTTTATTATATTATTGATAATTGTACATATGTCCTCTGCTCCTGATAGATTGTTAAGCTCCTTGAGGAATCTTACTCATCTTTTTCTCTTCAGCCTCTTGCAGGGCACCTGGAATGTAGTAGGTTTCGTACTGTTTTATTTTATTTTATTTATTTAATTTTTTTGTTTTAGTAGTGTTTTAAAGTACACCAAAAATATTTTTTGGTAGGTAACTGTTTTGGAGCTGCTGCTGAAAGTACTCTTTGCCTAGGGTTAAGGCAGGCCTTTGTTAATTTCAGCTTTTGTGTGTTTATGGATTTTTCTAGTTACTACAAATGCAAGACCCTTTTCTCTCAAGTGACTGTGGGTGCTTTTCTTTTAGACTTTGTTTCAAATGAACCATCTATGGGATTGTCATACTCAATTGTGTGTTGTCTGATGCTCTTGCTTGTCAGCAGCTGCTAATAAAACATTTTGTGCTTCCTTTTTCTTAAATCATTCTGTAGTTCCTTTATTTTTATTGGATAGAATATAGCATAGTTTATGTATCTGTTAGACATTCGGTTATTTCCAGTTTCTTGCTGGTGCACATAAGCAAGAATTTTGGGTATATATCTAAGAGTGGTATATACTGAGTGGACATTGTTTGGATGAAATTTTAGGTGGTTATATACGTCAGACTTCTTAAAATTTCTGTGGGCTTGGTCATATTTTGATTACATCCTTAGGTCTTTACTTTGTTAGGTGCTTTATTGCCATCTGCCCATAGGAACTGTGAGTATGAGTCACTGAGGGCAGAGGCCTAATTTACTGATCTTCCATTCCCCATTACTTAGGTTGTTGCCTGGTAAGCAGGAGGTACTTGTTTTCCTGAATGAGTTGAAAGATTTTCTTAAGCTTTGGGGAGCTCATGTCCAACCACTATGAAAGTAATACTTTTTATCCCGCTTCTGGGACTAGGAAGAGTTGAATATGTTGATAAAGGTGGCCCCTAGGTTAAATTGGATTTCTGTTCCACTTAAGTGTTGATAATGTAGTCTGGTCCTGAACTGGGATGATGGACTCTCCAAAGCAAAAACTGGGAAGCAAGATAGTTTTTTGCTTTATTTTATAGTTTTCCCTTTGAAGATCTCAGGAGGCATCTATTTAGTACATATGACATAATCTGTATCCCTTTGGTTTAATAATTTAGTTTAACTCTAATTTTTTTTTCATTTATTTACTGAATGCCATCTATTATGTTGTTAATAAAATAGGCATAGTCCTTGTTGTTACAGAGTAAGTTTTGGTCCAGTAAGGCAGTGAGACATTGAACAGCTAATTATAAGTGAGTGTGTGGAGTTTAAGTAAGGGGAGCTGTAGGGATGGAGTAACCTAACCTCAGGGGAACAGTTCCTTGGGAATGACCCTTAAACCAATACTTGGAGGATAAGTTGGAATGAACCTTGTACATTGGGATGATCAACTTTTATATGAGGGTACTTCAGAAAGTTTGTTGAAAAATAGAATTAAAAGATAATACAAATCTTTCCATGAACGTTTCGAAGTACTTTGTATGCATATAGATAGCTAATAATCATAGTACAGTGAAAAATGGAGAACGATTTAATTGCTTTGCTCTTTCAGATAAATAGCCAATGTCTCTGTTCTCGATTCTAATTCTGAAGTGTTCCTTTAATTACTCTTCTATTCTATCCCCACTACGCTACTGTGATCTCTACTTTTAATACAGCCACATCAATCACAGCAGAAGTTCCCTAAAAGTCACACTTATCATGTTTCTTTCTTCCATAAGGACCTTGGTGATATACCAATGCTCAGATAATAAGTTAATACTTTCTGAACACTGCATAATTGTTATTCATTATTGCCCTCGGGATAAAGTCCAAATCCCTAAGCACAGCATTTAAAAGGCCCTTTTCTTCCTGATCTTATCTCTTATTTCTCCCCAACACCCCCATATGCCCTGTTTTCCAGTGACATAATACAACTTTGTGTCTCCTGGGCATTCCATGCCTCTGTGCCTTTGCCAGAATTGTTGCTTCCCTTTTTTTGCCACATGGAAAAATTCTTTTCATCTTTCAAGGCCCAGCTCAAATGTCTCCTTTGGAAGTCCCCATCAGTAATGTTTCCTATCAGGAACAGATGATCCCTCACTACTTAGTTTATACTGCTAATGCATTAGTATACCCAAGTGGACCTGACCTCTGTGATGGGAGGAATCTTTCCTTAATCATTTTTTGTCTCTGCAATGCCTAGGAGGCAGTCAGTTCTCAGGTTTAATGCAGAAATTAATGAATGAATATAGTTAATCAGTATTCCATAAAAAAACCAGATACTAATGATACCAAATTAGGAATTCTCTATCTCCTACATACTTCTTGGTTCTGTATAAACAGAAGGGAAAGATACCAGTTCAGTCATTTTTCCTGTCTTTGCTACTTCAGATTTAAGTTAGTCTGAAATCTGACTTCAGCTTTGTTTTTGGCAGATGCTTGATGAAAACACTTTGCAAAATGAATCTTGAACAAATGGATATATCTCTGGGAATAAGATCAGGGGTTCAAAAACCAAGGAGGTAGTATATTAAGTGTCAAATATACTACAGTATGGCTAAGACAGATGGAAGCAGAAAAACTGGCACCTAAAATTTTAAAATACAAGGGACAGAATTAGGTGACAGGCATATAGACAGCCCCAAATCCACATCCAGAAAAGATCATAGGAATTGCAGAGAAAAGGCCTCCTAAGTCTTTTCATCAATTAAGTCACCATGGCAATCCTACGGAAGTGGAAAATATTAGACACAACTCAGGTACAGAACAGGCAGTCATCTAAAAGGTTTCTTCCTGACTCCAATGGGCTTCAGGTCTAGAGGGATTTGCTCTGTACAGAGAATGTGCAGTAGAAGACAAGCCCTCTTTATCTGTAGTCCTCACAGTAACACTTTAGAAGACTTTAAAACTGGACGCTACTAGGGCTGGCCCGTGGCTCACTCAGGAGAGTGCTGTGCTGCTAACACCAGGGCCACGGGTTCGGATCCTATATAGGGATGGCCAGTTCGCTCACTGGCTGAGCATGGTGCTGACAACACCAAGCCAAGGGTTAAGATCCCCTCACCAGTCATCTTTCAGGAAAAAAAATAAAATAAAAATAAAAACAAAAACAAAAAAAAACCTGGATGCTACTCAGTCTTGGCAAAGGTACAGGAAAATGGGAACTATCAAACACCACAGGGGCTGGAGGAGTATAAATTGGTTTAATCTTCCTAAGAAACAATTTAACAATGTGTATCAAAGACCAAAACTCCAGTCCTAGCAATTTATAACAAGGAAATCATCAGGGCAAATATTTAGCTACCAGGATGTCTGCTATAGTGCTGTACATAATAGCAAACTGCCTCTTACCCTGAAACCCTCAACATTCAGCAACAGGGCAAACAAATCATTATTCACCCAAAGAATAGAATGCTCTATAGTAACTAAAAATAAAGTCAATGAAGAATTTTAATGACACAGTAAAAGCTAGATTACAGTATAAGTATGTAGGGTATTATCTAAATATTTTTTAAACATAAGGTATACATGAATACCCCTGTGCACACAAAAAGAAGACTAAAAGGAATACACCAATAATAATAGTAACCACTTCTGGATAACTCATAAAATTTAATTAATTTACCATTTTAAACATTTTTAAGCATATAGCTCAGTGGCATTAAGTACTTTCACACTGTTGTTTAATCATCATCTCCAGAAGTTTTTCATCATCCCAAACTGAAAACTGTACCCATCAAACAATAACTCCTTATTTCCCTGCCCCAAGTCCCTGGTAACCACTATTCTATGTTCTGTCTCTATGAATTTGACTATTCTAGGTACCTCATTATAGGTGGAATCATAGAGTATTTGTCCTTTGGTGTCTGGCTTATTTCATTTAACATAATATTTCCAAGGTTCATACATGGATGATTTTTGTTTATCTGTATTTTCTAAGATTCCTATGATGCACATGTATAACTTTATAAGAATATCAGGCTTTTCGGAATTTCATCTAATCTGGCACTTTAGGAAGTTCAGAAAAAAATATTATTTACTTGGTGGTAGCTAAAAATGTATTTAAGATTTAGATGGGAAAAAGAAGCCATGGCAGGATGAATCAAGGGGGTCTAGACAGCTCCATTTTAAGAATGTGACTATCACATTTCAGAGAAGGTAGGCAAATTGCCTATGGTCACACAGCCAGGTACAGAACTCTCACCAATATTATCACCAGCAATTGGTGTGTGTGTATTCCATATAGGAACCTGTGCTGGGAATACAAAGAGGTAACTGTAAGAAGTTGTCAATCTAGTAAGAGACAAGTACATGAAAAAATAAGCTGAGATCAGTCTGAATTTTTGAATATGAGAATTTGGAAAATTCGGGTGCCATTGCTACAAAATAGAAATTAAGGAGAGGGGCTGGCCAGTTAACTCGGTTGCTTAGAGCGTGGTGCTGATAACACCAAGGTCCAAGGTTTGATCCCTATACCAGCCAGCCGCCAAAAGAAAACCCAATCAAAAATTAGAAGACAGAGCCAGGTTCTTTGAGGAAGATGATATTAATTTTTAAATACTAAGATAGAGAATACTTTTTCTAAGAGACTATTCTGCCCTGAATATAGAAACACTTAAAAAAAAATTTTTTTTCTTTTTTCTTTTCTGAGTACAGAAACATTCACATTACTTAATGTGGTAGATATGATAAAGCTGTTATCCTCTTCATAAGTAAATTATTGGCTTTGACCACTAGGTCCAGGAAGTAAAATTGTATACTTTCTTTTTAAAGAAAAAAGATTACTATCAGCACTAAAGGACAATTAGTAGATTAAAAAAGAAAAAAACAAAGAAATATCCACAAAATAGTGAATGGGTGGATGGTCTCTAATAGAAAGAGAACCAATTTGTTACCAAGAATAAACACACCTGTCTTTTTTTTTTTTTTTCATTTTTTGTCTTTTTTTCGTGACTGGCAACGGATTGCAACCCTCAGTGTCGCACCCGTACCGGACCGGGACCGACAACGGGATTGCAACCCTCAGTGTTGCGCCTGCACCTCGCTCAGCCAGTGAGCGGCCGGTCTGTATGTGGGATCCGAACCCTCGGCGGGAGCGCTGCAGCACTCCCAAGCGGTGCACTGTAGCAGCGCGCCACCGTGCTGGCCCCACTCCTGTCTTGATACAAGAGTGCTTTCATATATGTTTTTGCTATAGGGCAAATGGGTTTTGAAGGTTTAGTTTATTCACTAAATTCAGTATTTAGTGTTCTGCAGTGAGCTAGATGGTGTGTGTGCAAGAAATAAAATAGTGTGAGTTCCAGAGGTGCTTACAATCTAATTTGAGGTGACAAGGCACCACACCCAACTGTTAAGCTATTGAATAAAAGGGATGATGTCAGCAAATCTAAGAATGTGGGATACATACCACTGAATGCAAAAGACACCACACACCCATATCCACACATGCTTTTTACCTGTGTGGATAAAATATCACTCTGAGAGGGCGGCCCTGAGCAGTCTTGAGAGAGGATTGTTTCACTCTCATCCCCAGATGCTGCTGCACCTTAAATGATAAAAAAAAGAGGTTCAGATGTAAAAGCAGATTGTAAATGCTCCAACTTGCTGTATGTTTCTTCCCATTGGCAGTTGTGGTTTCATTTTCATGTCACAGAAAATGATTAAACTCTTTGCTCTGGGACACTGGAATTTCCTATTAGAAATCCTAACAATGAAAACCAGAAGCAAGTCCACCAACTATTAGGACATTAAATCTCTCACTTAGAGAAGACGTCCTAGCTGGGTGAATGACTTTTGACCTTAAGGAAAAGCACCTTAGGATAAACCTGCTTCAAGCTTAAGAATTACTTTAACTGTATGTGGAAACTCATAAAATGTGCTTCCCAAAAGGCATAACCATTTAGCTCATTTCTATAAGAGACTGGGCAAACACAAAAACCTGGTTCCAATACCTAAGTTTGAATCCACACTCTGTTCTTCTTCGTGATTATATTCTTCCAAGGCAGTTTCCCTTTCTTCATCATCTGAAACCAATTCCTTGTCACTCAGAACAACTTCCTGGTTTTCAGACTGATGCTTTACATGGTTGGAAGGAGGATCAAACATCAAGAAGGGATCCTGGGTGTTTGTATTTGTAGCCAGGTCTTCTACTGCACTGTATTGTGATGAAAACAAGCTACAAGAACATTTTGCTTCCTCATTAAGGTGATGTTCCTGGGATGCCTCTGCCAGTATTACCTGGTTACTGCAGTCATTCAAGCTATTCTTCAATGATACTAGGTTATCCTCTGTTTTCTTAGGTAGATACTCTGTGGCAACAGCACTATGTCTGGTGGATTGAGAAGGTATATTGGTTACTTTACCAAATAATAAGTGTTGGAAGCAGGGAAGCTCTTCATCCTCACTAGATACGTTCTCTTCAGAAGACTCTAATTTCCTGGCTCCTCTTTGGTGACCCTGAGCCAAACATGTTTGGGCAAAAGGGCTAGGGCTCCTGCTTAACTCTCCTCTCTGGACACTTTTGCTAAAAACAGCAGATCTTTCCTTACTGTCACTTTCAGCAAAGCTGGTGTTTTCCTTTATCTCATCACCATCTAACAGGTCATCAGGTGTCTCAGAACAAACCTGGGAAGCATGACTACTTTCCATAGGTTGTTCGAGGTTATGTGAAATTAGGCACAGAGACAGATTTGTATTAACAGCCTGAACTATTCCTTCATTTTCTTCTTGCCTTATTTCAGGATGTTTACAATTACCTAAAGGAAGATTTTGCTTGTAAACTTCAGGTTGCATGAGGCCTAATCTAAGCATAGCACTTAATTTAGGTCCTCTGTTTCTACCTAGTTCTGCTTGAATGTTTTCACCACTGGAACCTACTTCATTAATACTGGAGCCTACTTCATTAGTACTGGAACCTACTTCATTAATACTGCTTGAGCTGGCTTCTTTAGAAGCACTGTCTCTAATGTTATTTTGGCTAATTGTGTTCACTGTACTTTGAATGATTCTCTTGTTTGCCATTGCTCTTTCAGGTGACACTGAATGTTCCTCAAACCTTTCCTCTGACAGGTTCTTCTTACATTTAATTTTAACAGATGACCTGATGGGGGAAAGTGATGACATATGACATGAGTTTTGTAAAATTCCATGTTTATTTGCAGTAATGAGTTCAGTTTCATTGCCTCTGAACTGAGATGATGAACAATGCCTAGAGACTCCTTTAATGCTAAATTTGGCATAATCACCTGGCTTCTTAACATTCTGACAAAGGACAGAAAAGCCCACAGTGGTATTAACTGCCTGTATGTGCTTGATTTTAGACTCTTTATTTCCCTCATTTTCTTCTTTTTGTTCACATTCAGGAGTGACTTTTGGACTTTGTTTCCTTAACAACCTGGAGTGGGCATAGACTGTTGCACACTCCTTTTCTGGATTTCCTGGATTTGAAAAGAGAGCAAATGACTGACGTTTTGAAACCTTGAATATATTTTGTAAATACTGAGTATCAAGTTCACTCTCTTGCATTTCTATGCTTGTCTTCTGAATGTGGTCAACTCCACATCTCAATGGATCCTTAAAATCCTCTGTGTCATTTCTAGTACCTTTAGGACAACCATGGATAAGTTCTTTGGGGTTTTCAATTGCTGCACACTGATTTGCATGTTGACTTGGTGCTGTTTTTGCCTTCCCTAGGATGTTAGCTTCTAATATTGAGATACTGTCTTGAGTGCCATAATCAGTATCAGGTACTAATGAAATACTGGTACTCTCTACAGATCTTTCAGTTTGCAAACCCTTCTCCCCACTTAACACCAAATCTTTGGGGTCTTTGGCACTATTAGACACATGAATTGTTTCTAGGTTCTCTTCTATTTCTTCTCTTTGAAGGCTAGGATCGATAAATTCTTGAAGTTTATTAGAACTTGAACAGTTAGCAAAAAAAACAGGTACATTTGTTAACCGCAGTTCTGGGAAAGCATTACTGGAATGTCTTCTACTTATTTGTTCATTTGGCTTGTTACTCTTCTTGGCTCCAGTTGCAGGTTCTTTATTTTCCATGAGTTGAAGCTTTCTGCTGTGCCTGACTGGCATTTGGCTGGAATTTTTTTTCTCTATTTCTTCACTGCTAGAACAACTATCAATTTGTAGTTCAGTATAATTAGGTGGGCTTGGATTTCTATTGACTACTAGTTCAAGTGCATGAATATGCCTAGTAGAGGACATCTTCCTCAGCCTATTCTTCTTAGATGGTTTTGAATTGTGGATATTTAATTCTATTTCCATATTGCTTATACTGCTGCTTATAGGTTCTGCTTTAGTTCTGAAAGCAGATTCTTTTTCCAATGATTCTGCTGGGTTAGCATTTTTCTCTTTCTGAACATAATCATCCTTTGTTTCATTCTCATGACCACTATTAATAATATTCATCACTCGATCATTCTGCTCCATTTGGTCAATTCCCTGATTTATCTTTTCAGGAGTTTTTTGAACAACTGCCAAGTCTGCTTTCTTGATAAAATCCTCAGGATGAAGGCCTGATGTAGTTCTCCTTTTAGGCTTTACCTTATTTGTGAGGGGACGCTCTTGTGTTATCTGTGGTTCTGTAACAAATGCTCCTATAATTAGATCTTCATTTACGTGGCTCAAGTTAGGGAGGCTTGTCTTCCTCTGATAGGTTTTCCCAAATATTTTATCTTTGATATTACTCTCTACTGGTCTGGAGTGGATTCTTTCACTTTTACATATTAAAGCATCATGAGGATCACTGGCCATTAAATCAACTTTCTCTGAAGAATCAGAATATCCATCTACATCATTTGGAACTTCTAATGCACCAGCTACTTTGGCATTTGATTCAGACACCCTGTCACGTGAGTCATCAGAAGCTAAAATTTCATCACTTCTGGAAAACCACTCATTAACTTTCTGAATGCTGCTGTTTAGTGTTATCCAAGGAACATCTTGGGTATCTCTAGGACTCTCAGGGTATGGAGGTTTCTGCATATTCCGTTCTTTTCTCCCATGCTGGGAATCAGCATTTAGATCTATCTTTTTCTCTGTGCTGGGCGTCTGCCTATCATTACATGTTTCCTTACTTTCAGCCCATCTGCTCTCCTGGCTCCTTGCTAAGCCAGGCTGTTTGCTTTTATTACAGAATTCAGTCTTTTCAACATTTATTCTGTCTTTAGTGCGTAATAAACTGCTGTTCTCATGCTGTAATGAGCTGGCATGAGTATTTGTGCCACATGGCTCCACATGCAAGTTTGAAACAGAACTACCCTGATACTTTTCTGGATGCCTCTCAGTTGCATGCTTCTCAATCGTGTTCAAATCTTTATCACAGGATTGATGATGTTCAATATTAGTTATGTCCTCTGAAAACTCACAAGCAGCTGAAAATATACGAAATAACAAGGTGCTTAAAAACTGAATTATCATGAAAAAATATATACTTAATATAACTTCAGGGTGGAGATCCAGCAACTGGTTATTTTTAGAAAAACTAACTTCATAAACTATCAAATATACTGAAGATATAGGTCATATTCTTTAATTTATATTTACTTGGATTCTCATTATTTCCACTCAAGATATTAAAATTTTAATATCAGAATTTTCCCTATGCATAAACCACACCTATTTCCCTAACCTCTATGAGTGAATTAAAAGCACACTGTTTGGTCATTGGACACATAGTATTCTTTAGATCTACAGACTCATACTCTCTATATTTAAAAACCAGTGGGCAAAAGATGGAATACAAATGCATTAATTAAAAGTAAAGGGCAACAACCAGGTATGTAGGGTACTATTATAATCACATCAGTCTAGCACCATTAAAATATATCAGGCTGTACTGTATCATGACATCTGAGAAAGAATGATATTCTAACTCTGCCAAGAAATGTCTGAATTATAAATGTCCCAAATGGTCTTAAGAATAATCTAATTACAGTACTGTATCTACCCACCCTCTCTTCAGTGCCTGTTAAGTTGGGAAGACTTGCCATTACCCTTTTTTGCAGAATCCAAACTGGCTTCATCCCTGGCTCCTTGAGGGGTAATCTGTAACAATTCTTGGTTTCCCACACTACAGGGAAAGAGAGAAGCCCTAATGAGGAACACTAGTTATATGCTCACAGAACTGTCAAATGAGCAAGATCAAATATTTTAGCTCCTCCAGGTAGGGTTGTAGTAAGCTAACCAATCTGATTCACTTCTTGTTTTATTTTTTTGGCACATGGCCAGTACAGGAATCCAAACCTTTGACCTTGGTGTTATTAGTACCATGCTCTAACCAAGTGAGCTAACTGGTCAACCCCGATTCACTTTTTGAAATCTGCTCTATCCCTTAGTAACTTATAGTGGAAATGGAATTGTCAAAGACTGAGGACACAGTCACAAAAATAAGAGCAGTAGTGTAGAACCTTGCTTTATGGACATGCAAATGGGAGCCAAAATTTAAATGAAAGCCAAAAGATAGTTTTAAAAAATGCTTAAATGTTCTCATTCAGAGCCAGTTAGCTCACGTGGTTAGTGCACGGTGTTGGTAATACCAGGGTCAAGGGTTCGGATCCCTGTACCTGCCAGCTGCCAAAAAAAAAAAAGTTCTCCTTCATATGTGGAAGCTAAAAAAAAGTTGGTCTCATAGAAGTAGAGTAAGAATAGTGGTTGCTAGAAGCAGGGAATGGTAGGGAGGAGAACAGGATAGGGAAATGTCGCTTAATGGGTACAAAATTATAGTTAGATAGGAGGAGTAAGTTCTAGTGTTCTATAGCACAGTACGATGACTCTAGTTAATAATTTATTGTAGATTTCAAAATAGCTAGACGAGAGGATTTTGAATGTTCCTAACACAAGAAATTATAAATGAGGTGATGGATATCTCAATTACCCTGATTTGATCATTATACATTGTACACATGTATCAAAATATCACACATACCCCATAGATATGTACAATTATCATGTATTAATTAAAAATAACATTCAAAAATGCTTAAAAGTATATCCTAATGAGAAGGCAGAAGCAAAGATAGCTAAACAAAGGGAGCATTAGGATGGAGCAGACATCCCAATAGAATGCAAAGACCACTACCTTGCTACACTGCCTTCTGTGCTTCTTTTCAGGTTAAAAACCACTTCTTTTTTTTTTAGGGCTAGCCCATGGCTCACTTGGGAGAGTGTGGTGCTGATAACACCAAGGCCATGGCTTCGGATCCCTATATAGGGATGGCTGGTTGGCACACTTAGGAGAGCATGGTGACACCAAGTCAAGGGTTAAGACCCCCTTACCGGTCATCTTTTTAAAAACAAACAAACAAAAAAACCCACTTCTTTTTAATTGTGAGATTAGGAAAAAGTCATTGGTAAACAAAACTGACTGACAATGACACCAACATAGTTCAGACGTGCTATTACAAATCTTAGGGTCAAGCAATAATTCCTTAGGAAAGCAATCTGGCAGGTAACCCAGTTGGGAGCTTCTCGTAGGTTACTGCATAATTTATGGAGACAGAACTGGAGAAATGGGTGGAATTAAAAATCAGAGGAAAGAAAGTTGAAAATGGAGTCCTCTAATATTTTCATCAGCCACAATTACTACTGTGTCAATACTATTGTATACGAGGAACTCAGCTAGAGAATAACCATCTGCTAGAAGCAAGTGTGTGTAGGGTTCTACTGTAATCCTAAACTCCTTTGGACATTACTAAGAAATAAGTAAATCAAACAAGCAAACAAAAAGGGTATTTCCTCAGTTATAAAATGAGAGGATTAAACTAGATGATATCTAAGATTTCTTCCAATACCACGATTCTAATCTAGAGAAACACCATCTTTAATATTAACTAAATATGAAAATACCAGCTTCACAGACAAAAACTCTCTTTGACATACCTGCAATGACTTGCCTTATTAACTGTATCTTCAGAAGAATCAGATCCTAAAAAATTTCCCCCAAAAAACAAATCAGCAAAAGGTTTTTTATTAAGAGTTAAACTCAACAAAAGTACTTGTTGCACAACAGTTACTCATGGTCTAAAATATTTACTGAGCACCCGTTATGTGGCAGGCACAACAACAGATATGTCGGGCAATACAGAGAAGTAGTTAAAAGCACAGGTTCTGAAGCCCAACTTCCCAGATTTGAATCATGGCTCTGCCACTTACTAGCTTTACTACCTTGGCAAAATTTCTTTCTTTTTTTTTAAATTTGGCAGCTGGCCAGTACTGGGATCAGAACCTGCGACCTTGGTATTACCAGCACCACTCTCTCCCAGCACCATGCTCTCCCAAGTGAGCTAATTGGCCAGCCCCGATAGCAAAATTTCTTAACCTCTCTACACCTTAATTTCTTCATCTGTAAAATAAGTATAATAGTAACAGCCTCCAAGGTTTGTCCTGCACCTTAAATGAGTTATACAAGAAAAGCACAACAGTCCCTGGAATATAGCTAAGTGCTCCTAAATATTAACTAATACAATTATTTTTACGACATAATACCTGTTTCCCAGGAATTTATGATCTTAAGGAGAGGAAAGACATAAAAGGTAATTTCAGTAAAATTTAGTATTACAGTAAACATACAATAGTGCTCGGGAGCTGAAGAGGGCCACCCTTTCCAACTATAAATATATTCTTTTTTTTTTTTTTTTCCTTTTTGTCTTTTTTCGTGACCGGCAACGGATCGCAACCCTCAGTGTCGCGCCCGTACCGGACCGGGACCGGCAACGGGATCGCAACCCTCGGTGTTGCTCCCGCACCTCGCTCAGCCAGTGAGCGGGAACCGGTCTGTATGTGGGATCCGAACCCTCGGCGGGAGCGCCACCCGCGCTCCCAAGTGGCGCACTGTAGCAGTGCGCCACCAGGCCGGCCCCAACTATAAATATATTCTAAAACATTGGCAATTAGAGAGATCTGTTTTAACTCTGAGAGTTCAGCTGTTCTAAAAAGGCTTCCTAATCTAGTACAGTTTGTCTTGGAGCCCTCTAAATGCTGTAGCAACCCATCATGTTCTTTTTTATCACTACTCTCCATCTTTCCAAAAATAGTTATACATATTTAAAAACAAGACATCCATTCTTTTGCCTCCTTTATAAAGTTCTTCAAGGTAAGAACTCTATCTTTTATGTTATTTATAACTCACCATAGGGCTCATAAAATTATTTTATTTTCATTTCCCAAAGCTCCCTGCCACACACATAAATTATGACCTAGGCTTTTGGCAAAACTGTACGCAATCCAGCAGCTATTATTCTAAACTTACGTAATCTGAGACCCTTACCCAATTCAATGTAGACAGACTTATTTTGAGGTTGTATCTGCTGCTTTGTCCTCAGAGATCGCACACTTCCAAGCTTAGAGAGATGGACACTAAGATTGTTTTCCTGCTAAGAAATACAGTGTAAAGAATAGTCAACCAAGTGTTGGTCAGTTCTGTGCTTTTTTTTCCTGAAGAGAAACTTGAGACCGTGGACAAAACACAATAACCATCGGTTAGCTAAAATTTATGACACCTAGAAAAAACACTAAAAAACTACACACTAAAATGTGTGGGTTATATGTGATTTGAATATTCCCGCCTCTTTCTGTTGTTTTAAACTTTTCCAAACTAATTATGTATTACTTGTGTAAATTTTTTAAGTATTAAAATAGCATATGTTGAAGCTGATACTTGATATACATTTCCAATCACATCTGATAACAGGGTTGGCAACTAAGATAAAATAAATTTTTAAAAAGGATAAATGACAATGAAACCTCAGCATTCCTAAGAACATTTAGTAAGGGAAAGAATACTTAAAAGCCCAACGTTACTTCAACAAATCTTTTCTTCTTCCTTTCCAGCCCCTCTAAGTCTACTGAAAAATGAAAGCTGCTATAATGAGAACTATTTTTTTTTTGGTGGCTGGCTAGTATGGGGATCCAAACCTTTGTCTTTGGTGTTACAAGGCTGCACTCTAACAAATAGAGCTAACCTGCCAGCCCAAGAACTATTATTTTTAAGATCTCCATTATCCATTCACATATAAGTAACAGAGCAAATCACTGAGTTTTCTTTGACAATTATACCTTTTAAGTTGAAGTAATTTTCAAATACTTAAAAAGATCAGTGACTTTGTGGCTATTTTTGACAAGCATCAGAGCAGATAAAGCTCCAAAGCGGGGAAAAGGCCTGAAAGGTCTCTCTTGACCACACCGGGTATCCTGACCTTTGAACTCAAACGGATTTGAACATTCATCTAACCACTTAATTTACCATCTTCCCTTCTTTACTGACTTTTTATATAAATCCATGAGCATCTAGCAACTTATTACCTTTTACTAATTTATAATGCTCCATAAAGAGATGTTGCCAGAATAAACAAAAATGGCTTTACCAAGATAGGATTTTCGGGTTCTTTCTGTTGAAGTCTTTTGGTACGGTTTCGGTAGCCCATACTTTGGATAATAGAAAATTCCTCCTTTAGATGTTCAGGAGAGTTATTTCCCTTTTTTGAAAAGTTGTAACTGTTTGCAACTGTGAATTACAACAGAACATTATTTTTGTAGTTAGAAAAAAATGTATTAACTGTAATCAAAGAAACCAAGAGAAATCCTGTGTATGCTTTGTGATTACCCATAATACATTAAGGTTACCTATAACTTTTAAAAAGTCAACTTTGGAAATTCTATTCCTAGAAAACAAACACAGAGACGATCAAAGTTATTTCTACTCCTTCTTTTTTTCCAACTCAATACTAATGAATTTGCCCATTAATATCATATTTTACTAAGTCCAAGACACCAACAATTGTAACATGCACCATTGTTTTCTGTACTACTAAGAAAAGCACACTAAATTAAACAATGACACACCATCAGTAGTAAAATACTCCCAATTTCTGAGATGTTAAGATGTGACAAATGTGCATCTTAGGATTAATAAAATAAAGAATGAGACGAATGGAAGTGATTTAAAAAAAAGATTACAGATACAGAGCTAAAATTAACCTAGACCAAAAGAACTTATCACATATTCATAGAAAATAGTTGTGCAAACTTCCAGAGTTTTTATGGACAGCCACTTGAGCACTGGACTCTGGGGCTATGCAACACTTACACTGCAATCCTGTGTCAAGCTCAAAAGCATGAATGATTTTCAATAGTTCTTCAACAAGTTGACTAAATCTAGTACTTTCTTGAAGGCTTCTGAAATGAAAGTGTTTGAGAGACACACTTAGGAAGTTATTATCACCTTTTTAAGGAGAGTAAAATAAGGAAAGATATGTAAACAAATAAATAAGATGCAGCAACAGTAGAAAACCTATATTCAAAGAACAGAGCTATTAGTGACCTTACACTATAATACATTGACATCAGAATAAACTGTGGCAGTATTTATTGTTTTTATCATTTTTTATCATTCAAGTCTGCCAAAAATCTGATTACCTGATACAACACTATCCTAAAGCCAAAGTAGATATAAATCCACTGCACAGAGAACTTACTACTCTTAACATCTGTTTCCTACCCAATCCCTCACTGCTAGCTCTACTTCTCGGGAATTGCCGTGAAATGATGATTATATTATTTTAAAACACAGATAGATAACAATGTCCAAAGAGAGATTTGGGTAGGAAAGTTGAAGGAAGATATAACTCACTCATTCCTTTAAATATTTGAGTGTCTACTATGTACCAAACACTGGAGAAACAGTATTGATTGAGACAAAGTCACTACCCTAATAAAACTTACACTGTGGCAAGAGAGATGCTCAATATATAAACACAGTGTGTGTGTGTATGCGTGTGTAAATAATTAGGCAGAAATAAATGCAATGAAGAAAAATAAAAGCAGGATTAGCAGACAATGGGGGCAGGGTGGTGCAGTCCTATTTTCGGTAAGACTGCAGTTCTTATGCTATTCAGAAGCATTAAAAAAGGCAGTTAAGTTGCTAATACCTGTACAAGGCAGATGTCCCATAAAATTTTCAGGGAAATAACTAGAAATAATTTACTATCTGCTAAACACACTTTTATATATTTTTTCTATTGATAAATGGTATTACAGGAACATCAGCCATGTTACTGAAGAATTTCTACATTTTCCTACTGTTGTCACATCATTGCCTAAATTATATACCTTTTGGTTATATCATTCTTACACAAAGGACATTGTGAAGGACCTTTCTTCTGGTTGAGAAGTTTCAGCATACAAAACCTATAAATTATAATGAAAGAAAAGAACAAATCAAGATATTTCCTTCTGTAGAAAGAATACTCAAAAGACAAATAGCCATGAAAAGATTATCTCACTGCCTTTAGGAGCCATTTAAAAGGTAATGGCAGGTGTTACGAGCAGTGGTTTTCTCTAACTGTTTTTAGATGTTGCATAAGCAGAAAACCAAACTACACAAGCAGTAATCTATGAAAACTAAAGTTACATGCATATGGCTTACTGTTATGATCAAATAAAACTTATTTAAGAGTTAATATGGCATATGTAATGATATATATATAATCAGACAAATGGTAAATAGTTCATGTAATATGCTTATAATTACTTTAAAAACTCAGCACTTCACTACAAAGCTACAGTAATCAAGATAGTGTGGTACTGGCATATGGATAGACATATATACCAATGGGATGGAACTAAGAGTCCAGAAATAAACCCATAGTGATTCTCAACAATAATACCAAGACAACTAGATGGGAAAAGAATAGTATTTTTAAATAAATTGTTTTGAGACCACTGGATAGCCACGTGCAAAAGAATAAAGTTAGATTCCTATCTCACAGCACACTCAAAACTTAACTTAAAATGGATCACAGACCAGTAGTAGAAATAGCAGTGGTGATGATAATTAAAAGCAGCAATTCACTCATCTTTGTTTTTTTTTTTTTAAAAGATGACCGGTAACAGGATCTTAACCCTTGACTTGGTGTTGTCAGCACCATGCTCTCCCAAGTGAGCGAACTGGCCATCCCTATATAGAGATCTGAACCCGTGGCCTTAGTGTTATCAGGGCATTGCTTCTCAAACTTTAATGTATATGAGAATCTCCTGGGGATCTTGTTAAAACAAAGATTCTAATTCAGCCTGTTTGGGGCAGGGCTAAGATTCTAGCAAGCTCCTATGTGATGCTGTTGCTCCTGACGTATGAGCCCCACTTTGAGTAGTAAGTTCCTAGAGCTGCACTGTCCAGTATAGAAGGCACTAGCTACATGTGGCTATTGAGCATTTGCATTGTGGCTAGTTTGAACTGAGGTATAGTGTAAGTATGAAAAAACATAGTCTTTTGAAGACTTAGTACAAAAAAAGAATGTCAAATAGCACAATAACTTTTTAAAAATTGATTATATTTTGAAATGATAAATTTTAGTCATAATTGGGTTAAATAATATATATATCATATGAGGGTACTTCAAAAAGTTTGTGGAAAAGTAAATTTGAAAGATAATGCCAATCTTTCCATGAATGTTTTGAAGACCACTCATATAAACATATATAAATGTATAATTAAAATTAATTTTACCTATTTGTTTTTACTTTTAAAAATGTGGCTACTAGATAAAGAAAGACCACAATAAAATGTTGAACCTTCAGAAGGAGAGAACAGACCTATAGTTACTAGAGGTGGGAAAGGGGGAGAGGGAGGGAAGTTAGGAAGTAACTGGTAAGGGACACAAAGAGTAACTACAATTTGTAATGATGAACATGCTAATAATATTGGTTTGATAGTCATATACTGTACACAGATACTGATAGTCAACTCTGTACCCCATAAATATTTATAATCCAAAGTAAATAATAAATAAATAAATTTTGAAATACTTAATTTTAAAAAATGTGGCTATTAGAAAATTTAAGTTACATTTATGGCTCACATTATATTTTTCAGACAATGTAGTTCTAAATCACCCAAAAATTATTATACATTTTATTTGTTGTTTGGAAACTTCAAGTTAAAGCATGGATGGCCTAAGTAATTTTTTTCCAGGTGGATATTATCTTTTTGATATATTTCATTAAAGATTTCAGAACTATAGGCTTGGATTCAAAATGGCGACGGGTCTGGAGCGCCCGCGTCAGGAAACAGCGCGATCCTGAGA
>NW_007726845.1:0-19118 GCF_000696425.1 Galeopterus variegatus
AGGGTGTGGTGGAGAGACGATCTGGGCGGACTCCTCTTCCCTGCCCTCCCAACGCTGGCCAAGGTCTCCCCATGCTACCAGCCCCGTCAGAGATCCGCGGGGAGAGTGGGATTGTAGGCTGGTCCACAGGCCCTGGGGGGCCCCGCGTCTAGGTACGCAAGTGGCACGTCTCAGTGAGGAGCTGCGCCAAGCAAAGATGGCTGGTCTGCCCGATCTGAGCCGGCCATCTCCGCCCCCACCCGAGAAAATGGAGGCAGCACTGTTGCGGGCGCCTAGCCTGGTGTGATAGGCGGGAGCCAGGCGGGCGGGGAGCAGTTGGGCTTCTGCCCCGCAAGCGGGGCTGGACTGGGGGTGACTCACAGAGCTCGCAGAGTTGGGCCAGTCCGGCACCTTCTACTCCATTTCTGTGTCATCTCTGCTGGCTTACTTGGCCTTTGTTGTCTCGGGCTGCTCGCTCGAACCTGCAGCACGGCTTGGGCGCTTTCAGGAGTCTTCTTTTGTGACGGCTCTAAAACCTCGAACCTGTAGTTGCTTGTTTGTCGTTGTAGGTTAGTTGTTCAAAGATTTATTCGTGTTTGTTGCTCTTGGAAATGCAAATAGTACTCTGGTATCACAGCGCACACTTCTCAGGGTTGCGCTGTCTCCTGGCACGGCCGCTCCAGACCCGTCGCCATCTTAAAGTCAATATCTAGCACTTTGGAGTCCAAACCCTTGTGGCATCCTCCAGGGCAGACGGATACCTCTTTGGTGTATCTCCTGAATTCTTTTTCCTGCTTCATTAGTTATCACTTCTGTATTAGTCCATTTCTGTTGCTTATAACAAAATACTTGAAACTGGATAATTTATAAAGAAACAATATTTATTGCTTAAAATTTTGGAGGCTGGTAAGTTAAAATCCAGGGAACATATCTGGTGAAGGCCTTTCCTTGGTGGTAACTCCACAACAACACAGTTATCACATGAAAAAAAAATTGCAAAAGCAGAGAGAGAGCTAACTCACTCCTCTTTTTAAAGCCCCCAGAGCCAAGTCCATGACCTCCATCAAACCATCAACTTATTAATCTATTTTTCAGGGCATGGTCCTCACAATATAATCATCTCTTCAAGGCCCCACCTTTCAATTAATATTATAGGATTTCCTACCCTCTTGACACTGTCACATTGGGGGTTAAGTTTCTAATACATGGACTTTGGGGGACACAATTCAATCCAAAGCAATTCCTAACCACCCCTTTTCACCTTCTGTGAAGAGGTTGAAATCACTAAGAATGTGACGGCCTGTTTTTCTTTTTGCTATTGTAGCTTGTATCTTTTTGATACATTTATTATTGTTTTGAGGGATGCTTAGAAGGGAAAGGAAATTAAAAAAAAATACTTCACTTTATTTTTAAAAGACTTCAAATTTATTTTACATGAGCATATTCTCTTTTTGTGTGTGGTTAAAAAAAATAACATGAGATTTATCCTCCTAACAAATTTTCAAAGTGTATAGTACAGTATAGTATTGTTGACTCTAGGCACAATGTGGTATACCAGATCTCTAGAAATTTTTCATCTCGTTATCACTAAAACTTTATATCTGTTGAACAGCAACTCCTCAATTTCTTTTTCCCCAGCCCCTGGTAAGCACCATTTATTTTCTGCTTCTAGAACATGCTCCTTTTTTTTACGTTCTCTCTGGCTATCCCATCTTTATGATGTTTTTAAAGACAACTATTTATCAGATTTAATATTTACTTGTACTATTTTTTTTATTTCGGGTTTTAGTAAGGCTGAGATAATTTTTATTCTTGAATAGTCTATCATACCAAGTCTTTTGGGACAGTCAGAAATCTGCTTTGATTTTCAGTCCTGGCCAAGACATTAGCCTCCATTGCTCTACATTACATTTTTTCCCTCAAGGCCCCTTGGGTATCAAACAGTGACTTAGGCTCTTTTCCCAGTGAGTATCCTCTTCTAGTTTTAATATTCCCACTGTAAGACTCAACAGACAACATCAGTGTTTATGTCTCTAAAAAACCACAATTAGTTGATTGGCTGATATTTACTTAGCCAGTTAATTGCAGAACTTGGATAACTGTTTAGTTCAAGCAATATTTGTAGATGTCTACATGCCTGATATTGTGCTTAGTGCTAGGGGTACAAAGGTGAATATGACAGGTGCTATTATTTTAATGTCTACCACCTCCCCCCAAGCTCATTTGGAGCTTAATGCCCAATATGGTATTTGAAAGATGTGGCCTTTAGATGGTGATTGGACCATGAGGGCTATGCCCTCATGAATGTATTAATCCACTTGTAGATTAATGGGTTAATGGATAAGTGGGTTATCACAGGAGTGACACTAGTGGCTTAATAAGGACAGGAAGAAGTACGTTAACATGGTCTCACTCAGCTCGCACCGTGTAATATCTTACAACACCACAAGACTCTGTAGAGAGTCCCCACCAAGAAGAAGGTTCTCACCAAATGTGCCCCTTGACCTTGGACTTCCCAGCCTCCAAAACTGTAAGAAATAAATTTCACTTCTATATAAATTACCTGGTTTCAGGCATTCTGTTATGAGCAACAGAAAATGAACTAATACAACAGGATTCCTCCTTGTTAAAAAAAATATGTGCGCGCGTGTGTGTGTATACACATTAGAGTTGTAGCTTTCAAACCTTTTTGATTATAACCCATAGAAACAAAATTTATTTAATGACCCTGTGTACATATACATATTGATAATTAAATCAAAAATTTCAGAAAATAATACTTAACTTTCTACATGCAGTGCATTTGGTTATTAGTCTATTCTATTTATCTAATTGAAAATATCAGGTCATAATATACTGAGTTGACTTTACCAGCCAATAACAGGTCTTGATCAACAGTTTGAAAAAAGGGTGTACAGGGAGTGAGTCATCGAAGACAAAAATTTCAAATAAAAGGGAATATTGCATGAATGATCTTTCTGTATTTAGAGCTTTTCTTACAGATGATGCAATGCTGCTTATTTTTAGCTTGAACTCATGTATGCTCCTTAGACATTCACATTACATGTTACATACTATCAGCACCTTGGACCCCGACAGGATAAGACACAATTCAAGTAAATTTTGGTGGAAATACTCCTTGAGTTTTGGGAGGCAGGAAAAGGTTGAAGGGGAAGGGAAAACAAGCTGAGCCAAGAATGAGTGGGTGGATTGGTGGGGGGGAGGCTGAGGAGTTACTTAACCTAGTCTTCAAAGCAGAGAGTAATCAGAAGACCACTTACAGAATTAGAAGAGTTTGGGGGGATAAAATCATTTACTCTTTTCCCACTTTGATCACACTCAATCCCTGTTAAAATTTTGCTGTGCTGGTCTTCCAGATCATTTTTTAGTAACTTCACAGACTTGTGAATTCATAAAGAGTATATAGTAATTATTTGTATGTGTTTTGATTTATATAAGGAGTCATTTTGTCTCCTCCATTCCTTAGCTCCAGAAAGTCTTACCTGGTGCCCTTGAAGTCTTCCAACATCCCATGGCTCACTTACATTGTATTGATATAATATGTTTCTGGGTCTTGAGAGCAGTGAGTGCCTCTTTCTTCCCTGAACTCCTAGCACCCACCTGTGTCCCAGGCGCAAGTAGGTAAGGTACTCACCTACACATTCCCTGGATTCCCTAAATCTCAATTTTCTCCATTGTGAAATAAATGAACTCCAAGGCACTTGCAGTCCTAATAATCTATGACTCTGATAGATCTGAAGTAGCTCAAGGCACTCTGCTTTACATGAAAGCCCACATCTTTGCTGTGGTTGGCCTGAGATTACTAGTTCAAACATGAATGACCTGTGCATGATTTAGGGCCTAACTCCAGCCTGTTCGAATCAGCAAGAATGTTGTGATAAGACCAGTTGAAAGCATGCTCTGGCAGTGCCTGCAGCAAAGAAAGCATTCCAGCTCTGCTGTCTAGCCTGCAATATCCTCTAAGGCTCTGGATTGGTCAGAACAACAAAGGGCTGGGGTAGAGCCTTTATATATTTCTCAGAGGGAAAGGCAGTTCTAGACAGTTTCGAAGTATTCCAGGACTCGCTTTGCTGTTGAGAAGCTGTGCTCAAAGCTGAGGAGCTAAGCCACTTGCCAAAATGTGCAAAGGACTTGCAGCTCTGCCCCAGTCATGCCTGGAAAGGTGAGAATGAAGTAATTTTGGTTTAACAGATGGAGATATGGAGAATCTTTACTCAAGGGAGGATACCCAGAGGCAATAGAAGCACTGTAGTCTGTGGCTAAACTGAGGTGGAACAGGTGCTCGATTGTAGACTAGGAATTGTCTCTTCCCTGTAAACTGTACAGAGATTCTGAAAGATCCAAGCTAGGAAACCGATACAACAGGGGATAATTCATACATCATGTAATATCCAGGACATCATTCCCTTCAAGGAGATGCCTATTTTATAGGCATCTCAGAGTTTTAGGAAAAAAAAGTTGTGGTTTAAGAATTTAGAGTCCAACATCAAACTGTCTGGGTTTGAATTCTGGCTCCACTACTTACTGTTTGTGTGGCTTTGGGAAATTTATTTAACCTCTCTCTATCTCAGTTTTCTTATCTCTAAGATGGAAATACTAACATTATCTACCTCACAGGCTGGCTATAAGGATCAAATTAATTAATTATATGAAACAGAACAATGTCTGGCACATAGTAGAACCAAATAAATGTTAACCCTTAGTAATGTCCAGGGACTGGGAGAGGAAGGCAGGTTTGCAATGAGGCAGAGGGGATCTCTCATTGTTCTTTATAGTCTAACCCCATCAGACAGAAGTAGCTGGACTGCTGGACAGAAGAAAACTCTTCAAACACAGAGGTTATTTATTAGTTAGCATTCTTTCTTAGAGGCTACCTGGTTGTCCTTAGTCTGGACAATATTCTGGAGAGAATCCTAAGTATCTAGGCTAAGTAAATAGAAGAATTAGTATCTTACTTGTTAGAAAATCCTACCTGATGCACTTTTCGAAGTGGGGCTGTTTCTCCTCTTATTAAGAATGGATTTGGTTAAACTTGGTTTGATTCTTCATGTTTTAAAGAAAATAAAAGATGACTCTTGTGCAACTCTCCATCCCTAAAGGCACTGGCAATGATTGTCTAAGAGGGTTATGTTGCTTAATGGGCCATCTATGATATCTGTCTCTTACAAGAAGAGGTCTTCTTTATGAGGACATCCACCCTAGAAATAACCTCAAAATAATTTTTAAGGCAATAACATTGTAGCATAGGAATTTGTTTCCAACAATACTGTCTAGTGTCTGAAAATAAATTCTACAGGGAGCCTTACTCCCTGCTGTCAAAAGGATAGATGATTTCTTAAAATGCACATAAAAGAAACTAAAAGCAGTTAAACCATAGTAGTTAGATTGTAAATAGGGGATCTGTAGTGTCCATTGGACCAACCTTGGGGAGGAGGACAGTTTTTAATGCTGGATACTATTTATTGCTAGCAGCCCATCCCTCCCTTCTACCTACTCTATTCAAAGCCTGAGAAATAAGGAGAGCACACAGAGCTGAAAGCCATTCAAAGTTCCTTGAATATGAGACAATGCCTAATTATTTCCTTTTCTGTTTTAGTGACTATTAGAATTGCAACTTAACAACTTTAATGGATGCCTTTAGCCACTTCTTATTTGAAATTCTTGTGTACTCTCATGTAGTGGATAAATCTTACCTTATTAATTGGCGAACAATTAACTCTAGAATAATCGTAGCATCAGTCTAGTCTGCCAGGCATTTTGTGATCCTATGACACACTGCTTGGCATTTAGTGAGTCATCAATAAATGTTTGTTTTAAGTTTGACATTGTTACTAATTTTTTCCATATATGTTCTTATAAATATGCATGTTTACTGAGACACTTGAATGGAACATTTCTTTCAATGATTTCTGTTACTGTTTTATATCTGATTCACTATCAACATTAATATTGAATCACTTTATGTATCTTCTAATGCACAGTAAATTCTTATGCCCCAGAACATAACTAATGTTCGTGTAGAATATTAAAGAGTTGCCAAGGAGCAATCTTCTGTTTTTTCTTTTTTCTTTTTTTTTTTTTTTTCCTTTTTTTCTTGCATAGCCTGATCCTTTTAATTTACTGGAATGTGAATCCTGCAATTATTGGGTGTTATTAAATGTTTGAAGAAATGAAACTATGAAGTTGTTAGCACACAGCCATGGAAAGGATCTAAGATGGTCTATTCTAAGAGTAAAATGATACTTGAACAAATGCTTCCAGCCCTGCCTTCCATGGCTCTATACTCTGGCTCACGCCTCCCTCACACCCACAGGCTCCCACCTTTTCATGTCTTCTCCCCCAGCTAGAGAAGGAACATGGGTATGCCTCAATGCTTAAAGATATTTAAAAATTAATATAAAATAAATGAGGATGATAAATACTCATTAAAAAACAATTCTGTTTTTAATGGAAAGCTCTGCTGAAGAGTTAAGTTGCAACTTCTATCTTGCATTGAAAATAGAATTCAGTTTGCTAAAATCTGATTAACATATTGTCATTTATCATAGTGGAAAGAGTACTAGTTAAGGAGTAAGGAGCAGATTCAACTTTGTCATGATCTGAATTTGTGTTCCTTAGCAGTTTACTTCACTTTCCTAGGACTCTATTTTCTAATTTAATAAGTAAAAGTTGAATTTGTTGTCCTCTAATATCCTTTTCATTCCAACATAGTGTAAATGAAGTGAGATACATTTTGTTTCAGTGCAGTGAGAGATGCAAAAAAAGGGAAATTTTTCCTAATTTATTTTTCTCCAAAAGTGTGGGAGCAGAGAAAAGACAAATAATGAACAACCATCAAAGACCCAACCCTAGGCTGAAACCGCTGAACTGTGGCAGAAGAAACTTAGTAATCCTAATACTGGTTTATGAGAAAGCATAATTTACTTGGTCTAAGGGGAAATTTAATCCTAAAGAAAAATTCTTTTGTTAATGTCTAGGGAAGCATTAAGCTAGAGTGAACTTTGACATATTTGTAGAAACTATTCTTTGTTTATTTATTTAGACTTTTAGGACTACTGCTCATTAAAACTCAAGGCAGAACTCACATATTTTTATATATTTAAAAAGACAAATAATCCAAACATTTGAGAAATGAATGGCCAGCACCACACAATTTCTAAGCTCTGGCATATTGAGACCGTACTGTATGGGTGGGAATCTTACACAGTCAATTAAAAAGGAAAGATTTGAGTCAATTGAAGATCTTATTTTTACCAGTGACTTTTGACTTTGAATTTTAGGTTTCTTTTGAAAACTTGTCTTATTTTCTGAGTTTCTTGAATTTCTCCATACAAGTTTAATTTTTAATGTAAATATTGCTCTTTGGAAATAGATCAAATATTTTGAAATAAAGTGCTGTCATTATGAATCCCAAAAAGTCTTCACCAAATTATAAAGCAACCAGTGTGGTTATTATTGTCTTTGTTCATCAGTGTTGACTAGTCTTAGTAGCAAGTTCACAGTCTACTAAACTAACAGGGGGAGTAAAGGCGTAACTAAGACTCGGGTTCTGACAAAGAATTTTCAGACATTAATAAAGTGTCACAGACCCTTTACTGCTGTAGGTGTCTGGCATAGATATGATTTCTGTTTAAGACTATAAAGATTGCTAATGGCGTGTAATGTGTTTAATCCACAGTTCACACAGGGGCTTCTGGTTACCTCAAGTGTGTGGCAATGCTCGGAATTTCAGGTGATATAGAAAGTAAATGGGAAAGGTGATTTTTAAAATTTATTATTTTAAATTTTATTTTAAATTTTTAAAAATTCTATTTGTTTTAAAAATGTATTATTTTACTAAATGTTCCATTTTTCTCCGTCTTCTCTGATTTATGTGGGTCAGGTATGGACAATTTAGAGTAGAAAGGCACCTAATAAGTGGGGTTACTAATCAACTAATCTTTTAAGATTTTTAAGCCTTTGGAAGCACCAGTGGGTCAATGCCCCTGGGTCTGCAAGATTAAGTAAATACGGACTTTCCAAAGGCATGAGCGCATCCTTGGGCCAATTGTAGAAAAAAGATAGCACCAAGTAAATTAAAGACTGTGACAATTAACTTGAACAAGTGATAGCTCAATTGGAATGAATAAAGGATCATCAAAAAAGCCTTAAGAGATTGTGGAAAAGCCTCTAGCTGGGTTTAATATGCCTGCTGGAAATAAGTGTGAATTTGAAGCTTACTATAGCTAATAGTCTAGTGATATAATTGAAAATATTACAGTAAAACTTTATAGTGTTAAGAAAATGAATGAAGTATTTAATAAAATTTGGATGGGAAGTCACTAAGAACAACTTTGTTTTGATTCTTATCGGTGAAACAATATCTATTATTTCTCTGGATTGCCTTTCAAACTTGTGTACTTGTCTTAAGCATGCAGAGTAAAGATCCAGGCCCTGCTCTCAAGGAAATTTCAGCCCAGTTAGGAAGATAAATAAGAAAAATTAATGCTCAGTGTTGCAATCCACTATAAAGAATAAATGCACAGCATGCTAAGAAGCACAAAAGTGGAAGGAGTGTGTGGGGACTCATTCACAGAGCTTTTGGTAGTCAGGGAAGACTTTGCAAGAAGTTACAGGAATGTTGCTTGAACTGTCTTAAGGGACAGAAGATTAGCCAGGTCTAAATAGGAAGAAAAGAAAGAAGGAAGGGGACAGGCCCGCACGTGCAAAGGCACAGAGGTGAGAGGAGACTGCAAGGTTAGCTGATGTTTTGACATCAATATACAGTCCATAATATCTCTCAGAGTAAAGCAAAAAGGAAAACCTGCATATGGTTGTCTGGGAAATTCTTGAGTGCCCAAGGCTGAGGACTGAAGAGATTTGCTCAGGGGAAAGACTGTTTTTCCCTCTTTGCCTCAAGAATTTAATTCCTGAGAAGACAATCTGTATTTGGCATGCAGTAGGCACTTAATAAATATTTCGTTGAAAGAATGCACGAAAGAATTTACAGCAAGTGGAGACAGACTGCTGCCAGGCCAGCCTGGTGTTTTCTCTGCTTTCCCAAAGGTTTGGGGAGAACAATATCAGTATCAGCAGTGACATTTTAGGCCACAATGGGAGAAAGAATGTATGTTGCTAAATCGAGATGGATTCCTGCTGGAGGAGAGGGGGAGCCGGGATTAGGAGAGGAGAAAGGTAGAGCAGAACCACCATTTGTGTAATTTCATCAGGAAAACCTTGTTAAAGAGGTGAGTCTTCTTTTGTTTCTAATGCTGGTGTGCCTTGGGCTATTGGTGAACTTTAGGAAATTGTACTGCTTGGGCTATTTCTCATGCAGTTAGCTGTCACAGCTTTAATGAATTACATTCTGTCTTCTCACTAGTTTCCTCTTTCTTTTCTTTCCTTCTCTTAGTCTGGCCTATGTTAAATCACTAGATACCAATTCAAAACACTTTTAGATCCCAGAAAAATTATCTAGTTTGTTTCTCCTTCTTTAGCAAGGACTACAGACTATTATGGGATAGATAATATCTAGGGAGGAAGTTTATTTATGTCTCTGGGGCCCATGTTAATGGCTTTTGCCTGTCCTGCTGGCTGCAGAGCAAAGAAGCTAAACTTTAATTAATTCGGTCAGGATCAATCATTAGTAACAGGAGCCAGAATATGGCTGGAAGCCAGAAGATAACAGGTTCCTATCTCTTCCTTTGAAGTTTCAAGATAACATTGGATCTGCACTGTATTTTAAGGCTGAGTCACCCAAAGGATAAAGAAAGTGAAAGATTATTTCTGACTGCCTTGAATGTTAATCCTAAAATTACAAAAGAAAATGCAGTTAGGAAGTATGTGACTTCACAGTCTATCAGTCTATCCCCTGCCTGAACAGTCAGCACTTGAACAGGGAGGTGATGGGGAGGAAAGAACAGTGGTTATAACCCACCTCTATTCCTTCCTAGCTGTGTGAACTTGAACTTGGGGAAGTCGCTAAACCTCTCTGAGCTTCATTTCTTCATGTGTAAATGAGAGTATTTATCTTGCTGGGGAGAGGTGCTATAAGATATAAATAAAAGAATACATATAAGGTTATTAGTTTTTAGTAGGTGGTCCCCTATTAAATAATTAATTTCCTTTTGTCCTTCTTTTCCTCTTTGTAGGTAGTCAGGGGAACATAATTTAAGTCTGTCAGTTATTTGTCAAGGCCTTTGATTAAAACATATTTCTTTCCATCCTTCATCAAAACTTCATCTTTTTTTGAATAATAAAGATTAATTGATCAAGGCTTTGGATCCCTGTACCAGCCAACCACAAAAACAAAAACAAAAGGTGAATTTGTAAAATCATACAGTATGTTTTAACATTTCATCCATAACTCTTCCAACATCTCTTTTTAAAAAAAACATGGGCCGGCCCCGTGGCGCACTCGGGAGAGTGCGGCGCTGGGAGCTCAGCGGCGCTCCCGCGGCGGGCTCGGATCCTATATAAGGATGGCTGGTGCGCTCACTGGCTGAGCGTGGCGCGGGCGGCACCAAGCCAAGGGTTGCGATCCCCTTACCGGTCACAAAAACAAACAAACAAACAAACAAAAAAACATAACAACTCTCTACAACACATTAGAAGACTCATTAAAAACCATGATCATCTCTAAAAATAATAATAATTCTTTTTTTTTTTTTTTTGACCGGTAAGGGGATCGCAACCCTCGGCATGGTGTGGTCCACACCACACTCAGCCAGTGAGCGCACCAGCCACCCCTATATAGGATCTGAACACACGGCCTTGGCACTACCAGCGCCGCACCATCCCCAGTGAGCCACAGGGCCGGCCCATAATAATTCTTTTATACTAGTAAATATCCAGTAAACATCCAAAGTAAGACTTTCTCAATGGTCTTACTGCAGTTGGATTGTTTGAATCAGGATCCAAAAAGGGTCATATTTTGAAATTGGGCGAGCTCTTAAATCTCTCTTAATCAATAGGCTTCCTGTACTTTTTTTTTTCTTTGCAATTTATTTGTAGAACACAGAATTTTTAGATACAAGTAGAAGAGACTGTATAACATGTGGGAAAGGTACTGAATGGGGAACCCAGGTGTCCTGAGCTGTAAACTTGGTTTCTACTAACTAGCGGGTGGGGGGGGGGGGGTCACTAGCCATTTCCCCCTCAGGGCATCTCTCTCCTATTTGTGATAGGACATGATCCTGTTAACACTTCCTCTAGCCCCACCACCTTATTACTCTGAATTTGGACACCATGTATTTTGAGGAAAGATATTATTTTCATTCTAATTTTTCAACTCATCCAAGTCATCTAGGAAGGTCAGGGAACAAACTTCTGAACGTAGCTTAAAAGAAGCAATCAATTAAAAATGTGTAATTTTCTTGCCACCACTTTTGATCTCAACAGACTCAATGGAGAACCCCATATTTCTTTAAAAGACTTGTGACAAATTCAGAATAAACTCCCAGTTTGTGAAAGTACACACACACACACACACACACACACACACACACACGCATGAATGCAGTGGAAAGTGACTTTTTTTATTTTGGTGAATTCCCTGAAGAAAAAGGATGGTCTCAGTTTCTTGTACAACGCGAGGATAAATTAGACGGATTCTAACAGCCTGTGATTCTTGCACTTTCTTTACAGTTAACTTAGTTCTCTCTTATCTCAAGACAGTGGGTTCCTTGAGGGAAAAAGTGAAGCTAGGACACAGACACATCTGACTTTGGGAATGTGGCACCGTTGACCACTCTTACACTATGTCACATATGGATGGGGTGGCCCACTCATGCCCTTCTCAACCTGCCCAGAGGGAGACTCGGCCTTTGCCTTAACAGTGAAAGAGTTTCCATCACTTTTTCATCAGGCTGGGATGAGAAGGGTGAGTCAGGCTATGTAAAAGTCTAAGCCTTTACATAATTAAACAATTTTTATCCACCCGCTGGGTAGATCTTGGAGTACTGACAGCTCTTGGAAGTGCTATGAAGACTGCTTCTGACTGTGTGAATCCATATCAGATATATATGAGGGTACCTCAAAAAGTTTATGGAAAGTTTCGTATTATCTTTTAGTTCTATGTTTTCATGAACTTTTTGAAATACCCTCACATATGTACTGCAAGTGAAATTTCCAACCAAAATGCGGACATATGTGTTGTCTCTAGACCAAGCATTAGAAATTGGGTCTTTCCTGGAAAATCTGTAGGTGTGATCAACCTAATTATAGGAAGCATGCATTAACAACACAGCTAATTTACGTGTGCCTTTGTGCTAATTTACCCTGACTGTAGAGCTCCTAGAAAATCCAAATAGGGTATTTCTTGACAAAGCATTCCATTGAGTTACCATGTCCAGGTGAAATAACTTAACTGACATTTTTTTTTTTCTCCTTCAAAAAATATTTCAGGGTTTAAAGGATTCAGCCAAGTAGCTTTTGAATGCTTTGGATAGTAGATACTTGATGATCATGTTGGCTTCATGAACCACAAATGAGGCTAAGACCATTATTCTATATTCTCCCACAGCCTTCTTCTCAGCTGCTTCCCAGACACTTCTCAAATGAGCACCTAGCTCATCTGGATAGGTTTTCACTTAGATCTTTAAAACTCTACATTCTAGAAAGATTTTGGAGCTATCACATTAGAGTCAGAGAAAGAGATGCAGTGTGAAGTAAAGTACTAGTAAAAATGTGAAGTGCTATATACTCTGCAAGGGTTTATTTTTAGTAGTAAAATGTGTGGAGATGTTTTGGTCAATCTACCATTTTTTGATGTGTTCTTGTGCAGAACATCTGTTTCCTGACGAGGCATTTGTCTAGAGAATTCAGAAAGTTTAGAAAGAATCGAGATGGTCTGTTAAAAAAAATAGCTTCCTGTATTTGGGCAACTTATTTTAAGTGATAGTTTACAAGATATACCTGAGTCAACAGGAGCATGGGACCAAATGACCTGAGCACTTTGGGACAAGGTCAACAATGCAGGTCACATCAAAGACTTTTCCAGAAGGTCTGGTTGTCAGATGCTTTCTGATTGCAAACTTCCAGAATCTTAGATCTTGCTTCTGAATACCCCCAGAGCAAAACAAATATGTCACTTAAATTCACACAGGCGTGCACAGACACACTCACTTATATTCATGCCCCCTTGCTATTTATGATTTGAATAAAAGATGGATGGATTGTTAAAATCAGAGATTTGTGTAGACAAACTGAAAATGATTCTGAGTCTGGTAGGAGGAAACAGTTTTTCTTTTCACAAAGATGATTGATTGGAATTTTTTTCCTTCTTAGGCAAATAGGTGTTTCCTTTTTTCATGGCATGCATTTTACACTAAATGAGAAAAACAAATTGTTTTGGGTTTTTTTCTCCTCACACAACACTTCACTTCTGACACCAAATGTGTAGATTTCCACACCAAGAAATTCTCCAATTTTCTTCAGTCATCAATTGGGTGTCTTACAATTCAATTCAATTCTGACACTAGCTACTTGGAATGAGCACCAGATCCCACAGAAAAAGGGCTCAGTCCCATAAGACTGTCCCCCACCTTCAGATGCCAATCACAAGTCTGACTATAAATTGGGGGTTCTTGGAACGCCTGCTTTGGGTTCAATAATTTGCTGTAATGTCTCATAGAGAAATATTTATTTACATTTACTGGTTTATTATAAAGGGTATTACAAAGGATTCAGATGAACAGCCAGATGAAGAGGTACACAGGGTAAGGTATATGGGAAGGGAAGCAGAGCTCCCATGACGTCTCTGGGCACATCACCTCCCAGCACCTCAATATGTTCTTGTTCTCCAACCCAGAAGCTCCCCGAACCCTGTACTTTAGAGATTTTTGTTCAGGCTTTATCAAGTAGGCATCATTGATTATTAACTCAATTGTCAGCTCCTCTTTCCAGAGGATAGAGGAAGTAGGTCTGAAAGCTCCAAGTTTCCAATCAAGGTTTGATCTTTCTGGTGGCTAGTCCCACCCAGAAGCCCACCAATGGTCACCTCATTAGAACAAAAGATGCTCCTAACATCCCTATTGCTCAGGAAATTACAAATGTTTTAGGAGCTCTGTGAAGAGACCAAATATGTATTTCATATCATGTCACCAAGCCTAATTCCTGGTCTCTGGCCATAAGCCCCTACAGTAAAACAATCATAAAAGTCAAAGGATACTAGCACATTACTAGAATACATTCAGTCATTAATAATTCATCCAGTTCATCATCATATGAAAATTACTGTGGGAGAGGCCACTCAGGTTTGCAGGCTTCCTTCCATTCAATATCGTCAGGTTCCAAAAGCAGGAGTGGGCTCAGCAATATATGACTTTACCTTTGCAGAGATCTCTTATACTTGAGCTAAGACTTATGTAAGACTTATAGTAAGACTTATCATTTCTTGCTTTGTTAATGTAATATTAGATTTCCTTATTTCATAACCCATTTATTTATTTATTTACACTCAGCTACTATTTATCCTTCTCTTCATTTACACTCAGACGTTTCCACCTTTAGAAGGGACTTTCGGTTTGGCCACCGTGGGGGTCTAGAATGCAGACAGCAACACTAGTCTAGCCAGTGCCTCCCCCACAGTCCATTCCTGTTCATATAGGGTAACATTATGGAGAACCGCTGGGCTATTTTTACTAGCAGGCAGTATAACTGCATTCACTGTTAACACTGATGTTGTTAGATGGGCTGAAGGCACAGTCTGCCCAGCAGGCCCTCAGGAATCATACACTCTCCCACGACTTAGAGTTGGAGCCCTATCTCTGTGACCAGTGCATCCAGCAGGTGGAAAAAAAATTGAGGTGACGTGAGGAAGAAAGAAAAAAGTTATAACCACTATATTAGCATCCTTCTCCCTTGGCAAGAATTGCATAGTCCTGTCAGCATCCTTCCCCACCTGATCTTCTCCAGATCCACCAGAAAAGCAGTGGAATATCTAGTGGAGACACTCCTTTTGTCCCATTCATGTTGAGTGTGAGCACACACTCATGAAGGTGTGTAAGCCAGTCCTTCATGCTTTTACCTTCTGTTTTAGACAACAGATGTTTCAATTATCCATTCCACTTCTCTATCAAACTTATTCTGAGGAAGATATCTCTTTGTTCACTGTTGGGCATTTTGGGCTGTAAAGTGTGTTTCTTGGTCTGGAGAAATGACAGCTGGCTGTCCAAATAGGTGCACTATTTTCTGCTCTGGTTCTTTTATAGCACTCTGAGCATTTGCGTCTAACACCCAGTAAGCAAAGCCCAATCCAGAGTTAAGGTCTTTTCCTGTCAAGACCCATTTGTAGCTTTCCAGGGCTATCAGTATCAGTCTCACTTGTCACGTATTTTTCAGGGCATTCCCACCAGAGAATCTGCCATCTAGCCACCTGCAGTCTCTGTCTCATCTGATGAAAAACAGAACAGCTGTTATTGACGTTTTGGGCCTCAGAGTGTGCAAGAGGACCTTGCCCTGATTCATCCCATCTCTGCACTGCTGCAGTCCCCCCATGTCCACTCGTTTCATGCACCCAGGTGGCCACCTTAAGTGAGCACATGGGGATATCTGCTTGTCTTTTCCAGTTACCTTCCAAACATGGAAGGGGGCTCTTCTGATGGCCATTGACATGTCCTACTTTATTCTGCCCCCCCCCCCAGATTCCCACAGTAATTTCCAAAGGGTTGTGCCGCATGTGGTTATCCCTTTAATAAGCCAGGTTTCCATTGCCCTTCCATCTGATCATGTAGCCAGGACACTACTGGCACAAGTCAGAAGAAACTGAAACATAGGAGATTTTATCATTGTTTAATTTTTCCATCATTGCTAGAAAAACAGCATGCAATTCAGCCCACCGGGCTGGTCTGTTTTTGTCTTCTTTGATCAGAGTGACAGCCTTCCAACAGGATATTGTTAATACACCTTGGAACTGCTGTCCACAAATCAAGCAGCTCTTTGTCAGGCAGTTGACCACTGGTTACAGGGCACTGACCAAGTGATGATAAAATCTGGCAGCTCTTCACCCAGTTCCAGAGTCAGTTCTAGGGAAAAAGAGGATTCCTGCTCATGTCTCCCCCTTGCATTCCCCAGGCAGCATGATCCTGTGTAGACCATTTTCATTTTGTTATAGAACATTTCTGGACACTGCCCTTCCCATCAGAGTGTTTCTCTGACATCACCAAGACGTCATGGCTATTTCAGGTTTCAAGATTATGTTATGTCCTTGAGTCTTAGAGGCAGTTTCAATTAATGTTCAATAGCAAGCTAATAATTGCCCCTCAAATGGAAATTTTCTAGTTCAAAATTCTAGTAGTCATCATTGAAAGGCACTTACAGGCTTTTCCATAAGCTCCAGTCTATGTTCCATACAGAGTTATCAAACAGAGAATTTGTCCACACCAGCACTTCAGATTCTGCTCTATACTGTTTGGGTGTGGACAGTCTTATTGGTTCCCATTAGTATGTTCAAGTGGCATTGCTTAGAGTGCAGATTTGCATGTCTTCTGTTTTACAGTATTAGGTAGGGGAAACATTCCCCAGTCAGGCACAATGTCTATCCCCGTAATACAATAAGGTGAAAGAGACACATCTACTTCACACAGAGCCTGTTTAAACATTTCCACTTTCATAATCCTATCAACTGTTCACTTTTTATGTTCTCTCAATCTAACTGTGGCCCAAGTCAGGACTTCACCAATGGGTTTTGTACCGTAGTGCGTGGGGCTCGCGTGTCCAGGAGTTCTAGGAACTTTTCTTCTCTCCTCCCTGACCATTTTACGCACTTATATGCAAACGGCTTTGGGTCTCAGCAGAGGGTCACACCCAGGGACCCTGGTCCCTTTGTCAATCTTTATCTTGATTGAGTGGCCTGACTTTTGCTCCAAGCAACTGCAGGTCATGTTTCTCATTGTAATCTTTGTCTTCTGGCTTTTTAAATTTTTCCAAACTGGGATAAATAGAAGGGACATGTTTGGGACCCTTTAATGTTGAGGGATCACCAGAGATCCCTTTGGCCTGCCCAACCTTTGATAATATCGTATTAAGATACTTGTTTTATTTTTTCTTTCCTTCTTTCTTTCTTTCTTTTTTTTTTTTTTTCCTTATGCAGGAAACAAATGTTTTTATTTTTAGGCCTTACCCTTGTTTTAACCCCATCAATGTTTATTTTATTCATCCCATTTCTTCATAACCATCTAAAGATTTCATTGTGCTTGGAGGAGTTCCGTGACACATCTCTCTTTTTCCTCCTTTTTTTTTTTTTGTCCCATCAGTGTTTCCGGTATTTACTTTATTTTCTCAAAAACCTTTGAAACATTTTCACCTTCTTCAGAAGATTTCCTTGTCTCTCTCCTCTGCCTTTTCCTGTCCCCTTATTAATTAATCTGCTGTTTTTGTTAGACCCTGTAAGACAGCAAATTTGATAAGGCTTTCCAGATCACTGTCAGTTTTGCAGCAATAAGACTATATGCAAAAGGGAAAAGGGCCCCTTTCCCACAGCATTTACCATGACCCAGGTAACAGGCCTATTCAGAGGGTGAATATCTTGATTATCATAAAGCCAATCCCACATGGCTTGCATATTAAGCACATCAGCTGCTTCATCTGGGGTGTTCCACTTGGCATTTATATGGGGAAATGGACAGTTTCTTTTTCTCATAATATACAGACCTTACAGTGGCTTTTGTCCAGCCCACCAGGTTGGCCGTTTTCTCAGGAATAACCTCCTGTGTGTCTGGATCATTTACAGATATCTGCAATTTTTCCATAGTGAGCTGTGGGGCCTGTTCAACCCAGAATCTATTGCGGTAAAGGTTTTTAAGGAAGCTAAATAAACCAATCTACAAAATAAAACAACTTAATCACTCTATACAACCTGGTTTCAGTAGTTTCTTGGTTTTGCCCTCCCCCAATATTGACTACCACTTTGGTGACCAGAGGCCTTACAGGTGGTTTCTGTTGTCCTGTATAATTTTTCTCTTTGTTGATACCTTTCAGACCAGTGGCGAAAGCTTAGACTGACCCAATCCGAGCTCGTTCCACCATCAAGGTCCAACCAAGCACTTTCTTCCATTTTAGCTCTTACAGATAATAATAACAAAGGTTTTGCATATTGAACATGCTTCTTATTATTTTGCATTTCCTTATGTAGCCAGTGAACCAGCTCCTCATGAGTCAGGTCTGTCATCATATCCACACTTCACTGGTAACTTTGATCTCTAGTAACTGGTCACAGTGCAGCTGAAGTTTCATACCATGGGAGACTAGATAGCCATATACTTTCTCTTTTAGCTGGTAACAGTGAGAAAAATGTAAGTTTAGATTTTCTCAAAATTCTCATCTGAGGGTTCAAAAGACATTAATTTTTTAAAAATTGCCCTCTATATTTTTATTTTGCAGATCCACTAAGTAGAGCTCAGCTTTTTTCTCCTTTCCTGATCCTATGGGGCCCTGATGTTTGTAATTATGCTAAAATGTGAGTGCAGATGGCTGAACTGCAGCTGAGGGAAAGGAATATATAACTGTCATTAGCCATTATGGAACACATTTTATTAAATGAATACTGGCTTAAAAAAATACCAAAGGCAATTGACAATTGTGACAGTCTAGAAATGAGTGCCTAGCCCAATTTTGATCACACAGAGGCACACAATAAAAGTCTATTAAATTAATGAATAGATTCTGTTCCATATATGGAATGTGATTTTTTTTTCCTTTGCTAATATAACTCTTTTAGAATCACAGACTGAAAATTGGTTCAGGGTAACAGATCAATTTCTTCTTTTATAACTGAGAAAACAGGCCCAAACTGTTTTGGTGACTTGTCCGAGGTCATACAGATGGTTAGAGTTGGAGCTAAGGTGAAGTTTCTGGATTTAAATATCACCTTTATTTTATTTTGTCTGATATACTTTTATTTATGAGTTTTGGCTGTGTGAGGGTACATCAAAAAGTTCATGGAAAGATTCATGTTATCTTTTAGTTCTATTTTGCCACGTACTTTTTGAAGTAGCCTCCTGTATCCATAATTTTTGTATCTTTACTTTAAAAATATTTATTCTTCCATTAAAATGTCTTGATTTCTGCACTGGAATCTTTAAGGAATGACTCCTCCTCCCCCCCCCCCCCCCCCCCCCCCCCCCCCCCCCCCCTCCCCC
>NW_007726845.1:19266-26350 GCF_000696425.1 Galeopterus variegatus
CCCCCCCCCCCCCCCCCCCCCCCCCCCTTTCTACTTATCAGATGCCTGCAATTGCCAATTAGAATATCTGAGCAACACAAGAGAGACAATACTGCATAGTAATTAAGAGCCTAGATGATGAAATGAGGTTGAGTTGGAGTCCTACCACTGTCATTTACTGGGTGAATTTGGGCAGATCCCCTAACTTCTTCGCGTCTCAGTTTTCTTATCTGCAAGATGAAGGTAACAGTCATAGCTCCCTCACAGGACTGTTGTGAGCACTGAATAAGGTTATGCATTATATGTGTTGAGTGAACCATTTATTTATCTCGGAAATGTGTGGTTTCCTTTAATGTGTGCTTTTTCCTGGTTATTGTCAGCTTGAGAGAACTCTGCAGCCAAGTTCAGAATGGGTCTCAAACAGGGAACTGGAAAGCATCAGAATCTTCATCTCCCTACCGGGCTAAACAGGAGGCGTGAGAATGGGACACCGAATGAAAGGGCCCATTACTAGGAACATCAGAAAGTAAATAAGACAACTAAATGGTAGGCAGAAGGACAGAGGGAGGATCACAGGTAATCAGCTGAGCCTGGGGGGCTGAGAGAATTGGACCAGTGGCAGAAAATGGTTACCTGAGAGGGAAGTTCTTTTTAGGACTAGGTGATGAGTTTATTCTTCTGAACTCTGACCTTCTCTTTTAGAAATTCTTAGATGATGTCAAGTCAAAACCCCTTACCCTGGCCTTCCTGGACAATTTTATAATTGCTAAATTGACATTTAAATAGCTATATTTTCTTTCATTAATTTGATTTAAGAAATGTTGTGACTCCCACATGCAAGACTCTGGGGAGTAAATTCATACATATCACATGATGCCATAAAAAATATAAAAATAAAGCTTACAGGACACTATCTGGTCTGGTTTAAGCTTTTGGGACTAGAAGAGAAGGAGCAATCTTGGAACAAAAAGCTGGTTCAGGGGAGATAGATTAGATAACAAAAGGTTGAGAAACAGACTATTCAGTAAAAGTTAAAAGAATTAAGATGATCTGTTAACTGAAAATAGAACAGTAAAAAGAGGATCAGAGGGCTGAGCCCATGGAGCACTCGGGAGAGTGTGGCGCTGGGAGCGCAGCAGCTCCCACCGTGGGTTCGGATCCTATATAGGGATGACCGGTGCGCTCACAGCGCCCACTGGCTGAGGGCGGTGCGGCTGGTCTCAAAAAGGACAAAAAAAAAAAGAGGATCAGAGAACAGTTTGGCTGGTTTTAAGCCTGTTTTCTACAGTTAACCAAGTCTAAAAAAACAGAAGTGAAGTGAGGGTGAGTTAGTTTTCTATTGCTGCTGTAACACTTGCCACAAGCTTAGTGGCTTAAAACAACACAAATTTATTCTCATACAGTTCTGGAGGTCAGAAGTCTAAAATGGGTTGTCCGGGCTGCATTTCTCCTGGAGACCCTAGGTAAGAATCCATTTCCTTGACTTTTCTTTCTTTTTTGGCAGCTGGCCAGTACAGAGATCGAACCCTGGGCCTTGGTGTTATCAGCACCGCGCTGTAACCAACTGAGCTAACCAGCCAGCCACCATTTCCTTTCCTTTTCTAACATCTGAAGACCACCAGCATTCCTGGACTCCTAGCCCCATCCTTCATCTTCAAAGCGGCAGGGCAGCATTTTCCAATTGCTCTGTTCCCTCTGTCATACCTCCTTCAGACCCTGACTCTCTTGCGTTTCTCTTACAAGGATCCTGGTGATTACACTGGGCCCATCTAGGTGATCCAGGATACTCTCCCTACATCAAGATCTTTAAGTTTATTACATCTGCAAAGTTCCTTCTGCCACATAAGGTAACATACCCACATGTCCCAGGGATCAGGACATGGACATCTTCAAGGGCCATGATTCAAACTGCCATAAAGGGAGATGTGGGAATGGGACTTTTGCCATGTGACCCATTTCCCCTTCTTTCATACCTGTTTCTATGCCTTGCCAGCTGTTCTTCTGTCATCGTAAGTGGAAATTTCTCAGGTGCAGGCCATAGCCAATCAAGGTTTTAACTAGAAACTTTTCCATTTAGAAGATGGGATGTCCCTTCTTTTTTTTCTGTGGGATGTCCATAGCACCCTCTCTGCTATGCTTCTCCAAGGTCTCAGGTCCTTTTATCCTTGTGTTTTATATCTGATTGTCTCCTATCACCTATGAGTTGCATTTGCAATACATAAAATTACACTTGCATTTGTCTAAGATGGTTCATGTCTAGTCTAGAGGAGAGTACTCAGCCCAAAGACTCCTGCTTGGCACCCATCTTGTGGCAACTGGTTGACAGTCTATTTGGTTCTTGGACTCTGTTGCCACACTAACCCCAGATTGCTAACTTAGTAACCGCTGCCCCAGTAATCACACAATTTGGGGGAGCTCCTATTCTTCAGTCCTTGATGTGTGAGAGCCATAGTGCAGACTGTATTGCTCACTGGGAGGAAAAGAAGGAAATGTTCTAAGAATGCCAACGTGAAGTTTCTAGGATTGTGATCCTACAACATATGCATGGACCTTAAAAGCGTCTTTGAACTTTCAGAAAACAAGTTAGGAAAATGTGAACTTGTATATTAAACTTTGGGAGAAATCTCTGGGGAGTTCGGAGAAAGACAGGAAGAGGGCACTTGCTTTGGGAACCAAACCAATACCCTCTCCTTCCCTGGCTTGCAGGGTCCCCTCCAAATTGCACATCCCCATATATCAACCTTCCTGGGAAGCTTTTTCTAGTTTTCCCTTGGGGAGAAGCTATCCCTCCATTCTTAGAACTCTAACGGAACTTTTTAAAATCTTCTTTGTAGTTTATATCATTTCTTATCCTATTTTCCTCAGATTCAAATTTGGTTGATTATTTGATATTATCTGATTTAATTCTTATCATAACCCTGCAAGGTAGATATTGTCAACATCACTATTTTACCATTTAATAACTTAAAGTCTAGTCCAAAGTCAGACAACACACTCCACATGCCTGAGTTAAATGGCATTTGTGCTAATTCCAAATCGAGGGCTCTTTCCACCATATCATAGCTGCATCCCAATAAAAACTCTCTATACATGTCTCCTTTAAAAAATGGAAGCTACTAGAGGTCAGTAATAGTCTCTTATTAATTTTTCAAAACATCTCTGTAGTATCTAGTACAGGGCCTGACAAGTGACGGTCGCTCTGTTAAAATCTGACAAGTAAATGAACGTATGAATTAATAGATAGTTCTTTAAAAAAAATCTTAGGGACAATAAGCTGCTGTGACAGCATGTTTGGGGGAGAGAGAAGAGGTGGTTTGAAATCTAATTCTATGCTTTGAACCAGTCCTCTTTTCCTCATTGTTATGACATTATTCGTCAATAGACCCATTTAGTAATTTGGCAAAGATAAATGTTGACCACATGTTCTGATTACTTGAGGTGATGAATTTGTATCTACTACATCAATGTATTGTAAGAGGACATGTTAAGTCCTGAGAACCACAGTTTTATTAACTGTTGTAACGCACGTTAATGTTTACTAAGACCTCAGTTAATTTTACTTTCTTCCTCTTTCCCTCCCTTCTCATCTGATACCTTTATTGCCTCTTTTATTTCTTTCTCTTGTGATATATAAAATGAGAAACTTTCAGTGTATAAAGTCCCTCTTTATAATTTAAAACAGAAGGACATGGAGATACTCAAAGACTGTGGGTGACACCAGTGTTCAGAGATGCTCTCGTGGGAATCCCTTCTGACCCCTCCACCTTTGGAACTCAAAATAAACCATAAATTGTTTTCTCCCTCAACTTGAGGGCCATTTTCCCACTATTCATTATCTGACTTCCAAATTGAATTGCCAAAAGTCCAGCAATCCTGCCAACAATATTTTGAATAAGATGGGGAATTGAGGGTCAAGGGACATGAGCTGTTTCTATGCTGCCCGCCTTGTCCCTACACTGTCTCCTTCATTCCCCCCAGTAACCTATTCTGACTGATGAGTATGTCAGAGATAGGCCAGGAAAGCATGGGAAATGTCTCAATTTCCATGGGAATCCTTGAGTAGGGAGTGGCCAGTGCTTGGGAAAAATAATACTCTTAAAAAAAAATAAATTAACAGCATAAGAGGGTGATATTACAGTGTAAATCTGAGCTGTGCTAGGCAGCAGCAGAGGTCTCCAAACTTGCTTTCATCACTTCACATGAGTGTCCTCAATGGAGAGTTCAGCAGTATATCTTCTCTACGCTATCAGAATTGGTTGCATATTACAAGGTGGAGACCTTCCGAAAGGAGCTTCTTTTGAATGTCATCAAAATCATTCATTCTAGGGCTGGCCCTGTGGCTTACTCTGGAGAGTGCGGTGCTGGTAGCACCTGAGGCTGCAGGTTTGGATCCTATATAGGGATGGCCAGTGCGCTCACTGGCTGAGCGTGGTGTGGATGACACCGTGCCTAAGGTTGAGATCCCCTTACCGGTCCAAAAACCAAAAATCATTCATTCTCTCCTAATCATTCATCCATTCAATTAACATTTATTAACCAACACCTATCTGCAAGATGTTATGATAGGGATAGTAGGACAAATATAGTGACAGTAATAATAGGAGATAACTTTTATTGAATATTTACTATGTACCAAGTGCTATTCTAAACACTTTAATGCATTAACTTATTAAACATCACAACATATCTGTGAGAACTCCATTATCACCATTTTACATAGAAAAATGAAGGCTTGGAATTTAAATAACTTGCCCAAAGTAAGCCTGCTGGTGATAGTTAGAATGTAAACCCAAGCAGTCTTATCCTCAATGCCATTGTAACAGGTAAAGTGACTTTAAAATACTTAGTTATTTTCAAAAGCTTTGGAGAGACTGAGGAAGTGAGACACAGTACCCACCTTCGAGTGGCTTGCTGTCTCACTGAGAGTACATGCATATGGAATGCTTAGGTATACATTAACACACACACACACACACACACACACACACACACACACACACATATGAGTAATTCAGTGAAAATGTGCTGTCTATAACTTTAGCGTAAGAAATGCATTCTGGTCCTTGCTCTGCAAGAATCTGGAAACATCTTTTAATTTCTCTAAATCTCAGTCTTTCCACTTTAAAAATAAGTGGAGGGGAGGTAAATTAAAAGCACTCTAAGATCCCTTAAATATGCCTCTATTTTGTGATTTTATAGTAGAGAAGAAGCAGTCTAGGCTGGAGTAGTTACAGTGAGACTTATTCTGGAGCTAGTGTATTAGAAGAGTTTTAAATTGGCATTTGGGTGGAGGTAGAGGCAGAGGGAGCTGGAAGATACTGAGGAGACTAGACTGACAGGACTAGGTATACAAGTAGGTTTGGGAATAATAGGAATAAGATTAGCAATGGAAGACTTTGGGAGCCAGAAGGTGGTGATTGAAATTTATATAGTAGATCAGTGTTTCTCAAAATATGCTCCTGGACCAGAGATGTAAATTCTCCAGCCCTACCTTAGACCTTCTGAATCAGAAACTCTGGAGTGGGGCCCAGCACTCTGTGCTTTAACCAGACCTCGAGGTGATTCTGTGCACACTCAAGTTTGAGAACCACTACAGAGAACCATTACAAGCCAGTGGGGAATTGTTTCTGAAAGGCTGGTCTGATAGTGAGTGCAGAAGGTATTGAAGTAGGAAAAGGGAAATGACAAGTTGGGACACCACAATAATTCAGACCTGGAGAAAGGTGGTCAGTTTAGGTAAAGAGAAGAAGGGGCACATGTAAAATAATGTTCTAAGAAGAAAGGACAATGTTTGTGGCAGATTGGCTCCCGAGAATGAGGAAGACCAACAGTCTAATGCAGATCAGAGAGTGTATAAATTATGAGAATAAGAAGAATGTTATAGTCACAGATAAAAACAGGATGTTAGGAAGAAGGATTGAGTGAAAAAGGAGTACATGCACCATTCACAAGTCACTGAACATCTCAGGTCCTTGGTTTTCTCATTTATATACTAAGGACGTGGAATGTGATAATTTATTATAGCTAAAAGGGATATTAGAGGTTTTCTCACTAAACTTATTTTCTTCTCTCATTTCTCTTCTTTTCCTTTTATTTATTTACTTATTTATTTAGACAGAGGACAGGAGAACTCTAATAACTTACTCAGGGTCACCCAACAAGTTAGCAACTGAGTTGACCGTAGGGTTTGGTCACAGGCAGACGTTGTGCCATTGCACTGTTTTTCTTCCTCTTTCCAATTGTCCAATTGTTGTGTTCTATGTTGAGAGCTGTCATTTTTTTCTGTTAATAAGTTAGACATTTTCCTTCATTGGCATAGGACTTTCTGTAAGTAATAATAATAATAAGCCCTGCCATTCATGGAATGCCATGGTAAATGTGCCTGTCACTAACATAAGTGTTTTACGTATAGTAACTCATTTAGTCATCCTAAGAGCCTTATGATGTAGGTACCTTTATTATCTTCATTTTACAGATGGGAAAACTGAAGCAAGGAAAGGTTTAAAAACTTACCAAAAGCCACACATGCAGAAAGATGAATGTGGGCAATTTGGCTCCAAAATTCATGTCGTGCATCATTATGTTATTCTGTTTCTTGCTTTAAGAAGAAAGCATAGTTTTGGTATTAACTGGATTTTGTGGGCAAGAGCTCAACGCTCCACCTGACTTTCCCTCTAGGAACAGTTTTTTAGCATGTATCCTAGTTGCTGTACAAACTCTTCCAGTTATATAACCGGAGACAGATTTTTTCCAGTTGGGAGTTGGAAAATATGTCTGCCAAGTTCAGGGAAGAGATGTAACACATCTCAAAATGTTACTCGTGACTGTAACAATGGAGTAAAGATCTGGGAATTATCTTCTGATATCATTTGGACAGATCCAGGTGGTCATATGACTTAGTTATCCAAAACAGCTGGTTGCTAGTCTTTCCTTGATGACTTTTTTTCAGTAATGGAAACTTCTCCACATTTATGGTTCACTGTTTCCATGGCCTCATCATGATGGTTAGTAAGTTCTCCTGAACAACTCCTGTTTTTTAATCAATCTTTTTTTTTTTTTTTTTTTTTTTTTTGGGGGGGGGGGGTTTTTTTTTTTTTTTAGAGGG
>NW_007726845.1:27350-93376 GCF_000696425.1 Galeopterus variegatus
TTTTTTTTTTTTTTTTTTTTTTTTTTTTGGTGGTGGGGGGCTTTTTCATATGTATAGATGGCTGGCTTTTAGATAATTTTTAAATATATCATTATTTCTATGTTTCTTGTTTGAAACTTCATAATCCCTTGAAGCCAGGGCCCTTTGCTTGGGTCTGGGTGTCATTTTAGGTGAAGCTGGGAACCCTAGCGCTTAGGGTGAAACCTTGTTACTGGTCCTATATATGTGTCCCCCTCTATGGTCCTGCCATCTCCCTGGAGTCCTGCAAAGGTGTACGTGGCAGAGGAGGATGAGGATTTGTTTAGTTATAGAACCCTAAACCACAGTCCGTAACATTGTCTCAGGGATTTTCTCTTTTCCTTATTTTTATGCTTCTTCCTTAAGCACTCATCAAAAGCAGCGGTCTGTCAGTCTTCCTCGGTAGGGACAAGCCAGCATATCTCCTCAGTGAGTCTAGGGTTTTGACAAACAAAGGCCTAAATGGGCTACTACCCTCAATTATCATCTGCTTTTGGCCTTACAGCACAACTCTCTCCGGAGTAAGAAAGCATAAACACCTGGCTACCATCTCTAAAGTAAGAGTAAAAACTATCTGTGGAGGAAAACATGAGTCGACAGCTCAACAAATTAATACGTATATAAATGATGGTTATTATCTTTAAGAGTTGCTACAGATCACCTGTTTTCTGCCTGTTTGCTGTGAGAAGGGATGGATGCTTGACTGTGGGTAAAGTTCTTGCAGCTAGATTCAGGTATTGTATTATTAGATGAACGTCTGGTGACCTCGTGGTTTTCCACACTTGGATACATCCGGGATCTGGGGTGACAGAGTGCGTTTTTCCCCCAGAGGACCAAGGAGAAGGCTGCATCAACCAGTAGGACCAGGCTCTATCGACCTACCTAAATCTGGTCTGCATGTGGCCGGCAGTGAGAAACAAGGGCACTGCAAAGATGGTCCTTTCCACACTGCCTGGAAGGGAGTCAGGGCCTCAGTGTCTTTTTTCGATTACTGCTTTGCCGTCCAGTCTCTTCCTGGCTTTCAGTGCATAGCTTTCCTCCTACCCTTTCCATGTAACATCACCAGGAGTTGCTTCTGGCTTTTCCTAAATCCTTCATATAGTATCTTTGTTATTTCACCAGAAAAGTAATGTTTAAAGCGTGGAGTCCATTCACCCAGTCAAGAGAAAATGAGCTTAATGAATGGAATGTTAATATCCCAGGAATAAAAGGAAATTGCTACGATTACAAACTGCTGCAATTACAATCTGTAATATAGGTGGTGTGAGTGTCAGATTAGCAGAGGTGAGGATGGTGGTGATGATGATGATGATAGTGATGACAACAATATTGATGATATTGGCTAACATGTATCGCTTGCTATTTATGCATCAGGCACTGTGTCACATGCACTCTTCACAGCAGGTAATCCTCATTTTACAGATGATGAAACAGAGGTCCAGAGATATCATATAACCTGTGTAATGTCACTCAGATAGTACGTGCCTGTTGAAAACTTGCCTAAGTCAATTTATGCATATCCAACTCTTAAGTTCTTTTTGGTAGATAACTGTAGCTGTAAATGGTTAGTGGTGGGTGATAGTTATTTCTCCACAGCTTTGCTATCAGTTTGTAAAAGTAAGACCACTGTACATATAATGAAGCACAATTGTGCTCTACTTTTTGGGAAAATACTTATTAACAAAGTGATGTAAAATTTTATACAACTTATTCTATTATCTCAGTAAACTGCCAGTTCATTGTGCTCTGACTACACCTTCTATGAAAGGTTCACTCAGACACAATCATATTCTGAGGTGGGATTCGCATACCCTTGTAGTTGGTATCAGGCAACAAGAAATCTCAGAATCAACGGCTGGACATAGGACTATGCAGAGATCAAGCCACAGGTGCCATCTCTAAGGGTTAAGAGCTAATTACTTCCTAAAACCTTTCTATGGAATGGGTGGGGAGGCTCCACAATAGTGTCACCAGTCCAAATGATTTGAATGTCATTAATATGACTGGAGAGAGCCCATTATCTAACAAACAAGCCTACGTGTAAAAACTCATTTCTGTCGTATGTTCTGCTAATTGGCAAAGCATCTGGTGTTGAGCTTGATAAGAACAGCTGAGGCACCTATGGTAGCCATGTCTGGAGCATGGCCTTTCTAAAAAGCTTGCTTGCTACCGCTGAGATGTGAATTCCTAATTTGGGGCAAGTAGCTGAAATTAAGTGCCACCTATATAGTGGTACACTGTAGCAATTACAACCAGCTGAAATTTTTCAGTTCACTGTTTTGTATTCCTTGTTTTGTGTCTGTCTCATCCAAGATAAAAACTCCATGAGAGAGCCTTGTTTTTTTGTTTCAAAGGAAATTTCAAAACATGTAATAGTATATGGCACGTAGTAGGCATTCAATAAACATATTTCTAATTTGATGAATAAATAAAGGTGCAAAAGGAGAAGCTACACAAAGCTAAACTTTTCTCTTTCCACCATGATCCTGTGAAATTAAGTCAGCTTATTTAAACAAGTGTCTGGTAGACTCCTAGTCTTTTACTGCAGGTTGCCTGTGAGGGGCCCTATCTGACAAGAAGTTAATCTGGGGCAGTGGAGGTAAGAGTCCGAACACAGAAATTTAAAGAGTTTTTATTGAGACAACTTACTGTAGGGAAAGGTTAGAATGTATCAAAAGTTGGAAGATTGTAATAGATAAATGTGCTATCTATGGACACATTTGACACAATTGGCATTGTTTTTTTTTTTTTTGTCTTTTGTCTGTTTCCGTGTCCGGCAACGGATCGCAACCCTCAGTGTTGCCCCCGCACCGGACCGGGGACCGGCAACGGGACCGCAACCCTTGGTGTTGTCCCCGCGCCTCGCTCAGCCAGTGAGCGGGAACCGGTCTGTATGTGGGATCCGAACCCTCGGGCGGGAGCGCCGCCACGCTTCCCAAGCGGCGCACTATCCAGTGCTATATAATTAATCACTAAAATGAGCAAAAGCCTAAAGCATTATCAGGGAATGATTCACTTGTGTTTGGAAACAGCTTTAATTTCTAAAGTCATATAACACATTAACAGTAATGATAGCATATATTCTTTAGCATGCTCTCCACAATTCTATCATTTGGATCACCAAGAAATATTTAATTTTAACTAACCATGACGTCATTTTTCACAAAGTATCACATATTAGTTATATATCAGGTAAGAAAATAAATATATATATTTTAACATACCACACTACATTACTGAACTTCTTTCATATTCTGTTAAAACACAAGCAATGAGTGGATTCTCTTTAGTTCAAACTGGAAGTAAATTAATTCAATAAAAAAGGTTGATACCAAAGTGATAGACCTTTTCTTCATCAAAATGACCCAATATAGCCTTCTCCCTGCCTGTGAGGGAGTCTTGCCTATAAGTGACCATGTTCAGAGGATCCTGGAGAGGTGAGAAGTTCAGTTCCAGAATTGACCTGATGTTCCACTGATATTTTCTGATACTCCACTAAGGAGTATCACTTACTTATCCTTTCAACATCACTTACTACCCGTCTCTCGCGAGTCATCTGTGAGTAACAAACTCCACTGATCTCAAGTTTTAAATGAGCAGCCAGCAAGAAGGCTTTTCCAGTCTTCAACCACATGAATCCCTCTGGATGGGTCTAGCGCAGTGAAGGCACACCCTCTGTGCTCCCTTCTCCCTGCCAGCCTCTGCTGGTGTTCTGTCCGTGTAATGCAGATCTCTGCCACACAGAAATCAGAGGAGCTCATCTCTTCCTCTGGGTCTGAGATCTGGGGATGCCATACTCTGCAGCTGTGGAGACTGGTTGCTAACAGTCAGAAACTTGTATTTAGTTTTCCTGGGTATTTATTACATTTGTAGGAACCAAAAAGTGATATGTTCTTTTTACTGATGTGGAAACAAGCCTCATAGTGTTTCTTCAGAAAGAAGCAGCCAGAAACAGATCTGCTCTGAGATGACTTCTTTACTAATGCTCAAGCCTTCCCACTGCCACCAGGGGGCACCTGCAACACAGATTTAAGTTGGATTGCATTTAAATGGGATTGTCCTATGGTGGGACACCTCTTTTGGAAATGTGTTGTAAAAACCCTGCCCTATACTTCTCAACTTTCTTCCATCTCTTCTTCCTTCTTGGCTGCTCCTGTCATATGTCTGGAGTCCAGAATGAAACTTGCCTGTGATTGCCAAAGTCTTCCAACCACAAGACCAGTCTATGCCTCAGGGCTACTTCGTTGCTTTTAAATCCTGATAAATTATGGTGTCATAATCAATTCTTCCCAGATTGCGGGTGATTGCAATGACCTCCCTCCCCTGCCTCTGCTCATTAGAGTATATCCTATATAGTGTGAAGAACTAAATGCATGCTCGGTTTGAGCCCCATGTGTCTATTTTCAACCTCTTTTAAGGACAGAAATTGAATTCAGTTACTTTATAGTCCTTTTAGTCATTTAATGGCTTTACTTCTCTCCAGTTAACCAAATTAGGAACAACTTAGTCCTCAGGGATTCATTCTGTGCCACACCTCAATATTTCACCTCCCCTACCCCCAAAATGCAGTTTTACTATAATATAGCAATTCAGTTCATTCATGCATTTATTCATTCATCAGTTTATATAGGAAATCTTTATTTAATGCCTATTAAGTGCCAGGCCCTGGGCTAAGTGCTAAGGCTGTTAATTGTGAACAAAAGAGATATTCACCGTGCTCTTGGGGACCTGACACTGTAATGGGAAAGAGATAGTACTCAAATATATATACAGAGATATAAATACAAATTGATAAATGACATTAGAGAAAAATACAGAGGGCTCTAGGAATATAGTAGGGGCAGCTGTTAGAGTATGTAATGTCTTCCATTGCACTATCTTCATGTTATCACATTAGTAAACATTTGAGCTCCTTGAAGGTAGGGTCTGTATTCTTTTATTATTATATCCCACTCACTTTTATCAATGATTGGAAAAATATCTACTATATAGTTTACATGTATGTGTCCTACGTTCAATTCTTCTAAGTGTTTCCAACACAAGGAACATCTTTGGAACTAACCCTTGGAACATCTAGTATACAACTTTCTACTTAGTTGGTACTCAGTAAATTTGCTTGGATATAATTGTATTGCCAAACATTACACCATGCACAACCCATTCTCACAAAAGAAATTATTCAAACTATTTTGAATAGCTGAAACGAATCATTCAAACCCTTTTTTGTTTGAAATCACTACTTCGAGTCCTCTAGAGAATTATCTTTCTCTGAGACTTGAATTAAACTTTCACCGAGCCTTGAATTAAACTTTCACCCAGGCATTTCCAATTGACTTTATTTCAAAACAAGTTTTTCTTTGTAAAACCATAGAATAACAAGGGGGTCAGGAAGGAAAGGAGATAAAAATCATTTCTTGTTACCAAGCATTAATGTAATGTAGCCAGGAAAAAAATGCCTAGTGTGCAGTCAAATAAAGCCAGAGACTGAGTCTGAAATAGTAAACCAATTAGAAAAATTTTTACCTCTGGGTAGAGTTGTTTTTGACATTAAATTAAAGTCAGATACATTCAAGTTTATCTTTAAAGGGGAAAATAATTTGGTAGGTTTGAGCTTTTGTTTTGTTTGATTTTCCATTTAGTTTGGTCTTTCCCCCCCATATTTATGTGTATGAGGTGGGGATAAAGGCCAAAAGCAAGATGAAATGTATTTCAGAAACTCTTGAGGAGAAAAACAAATGAGTAACTTTGTGAAAAAAGCAAAATGATTAAAGGGGGTTGAACTTCAGCATCTGTCAACTATTCAGTCATTAAACTATCATTTTATTAGCAGAAATATAATATTATTCATTTTTGGAATGATCTCAAACTCCTAATTTAGTCCAATGGACTTTCAAACTTACATATTCTAACTTTTTAATGTCCTACACTTGAGCCTATAGCAAGCCAGAAGATGAAGCCATAGAAAGAAGTGTTTTCCAAAGCACTGCATTCCCTTTCTCCCGTACATCCCCAGGGCAAACGTGAAGAAAAGAGTAACCCAGTGTTCTGCTATGAGGAGAATATAATTTTGTATAAGAAATGTTATAAATGGTAGTTGATTTCTAGATCATCCCTCCAAAATAAACCGAAAGAAACAAAAACCTAAAAACTACCCAAGCAGCAATATACATAAAGTAGCACTAGGGTTCTGACTCATCCTGGTTTTCAAGACATTTAAAAAACATTGTCCTAAAAGCCTTTGTGGGATGTCTTATTTAACCACCATCTATGAGCAGCATTTTTATGGAAAAATGCATCCTGAAATAGTTAGCCAAAGAAAATTTGAAACACATTGAGTTCATAAGATGGGATGACATCTCTTTACAGAGACAGTCTTAGAAGGCACCTTTCGATAGTTTTACCTGTTTCTTGTTTTCATATCGAATTTACTGCAGGCTAGGTGCTAGAGAGAGGTCTGTCCATCATCCATCCCTTCATCAAAAAGGGGATGCTGAGTAAGGCAGCCTCACCTCATACAGCTTTCTGCTTTTCCTATCGCACTTCACATTCATACAGTATATATTACTTTTAAACTCCTTAAAATGGTATTTGCACACCCTTCTCTTTGCCCAGAGGGCCCATCCGTCCCTCTTTTGCCCACCTGGCTAACCGCTGCTCATTCTCTAGCTCCACATTTGTCTCTCCTGAGAACACCCCTTGACCACCCTTTGGGACATTGGTAATTCCTCTGCCAGGGCTCTGCTACCTTCTGGATATTCTCTCCTTAAGCAGCTACTTGTGATTGTTTCTAAGTCTAAGACCTCAGTAGGCTATAAGCACCTTGAAAGTATCATGTACTGCCTGACAAAGTAAACATGATCAATGAGTAAATTAATAAGGACTAAATGAATGAGTTTGTGAATGATTATTTTGAAAACACCCAACTCCTTGTCCTAATTACCCCTAATGTTCAACTATTACTTTTTCACCAGGCGATCACGCACAAATATCTTTCTGCTTTTTACAAAAGCAAATGGCTCAAATGGGGCAAAAGAATGAAAGGAAAAAGAAACAGAAGTTGAGAGGGGGGAAAAAATCAAAACAAAAACCTAAAGAGCTGACCAAGCTAAAAGCAAAACATATGAAAGATGTTCATTAGATGATCTTTATCTAAATACTGGTTAGTACAATATGGGGTCAAGGTTGTAACCGGAAACAGTTGCTGCATGCATTTCCCTTATGTACAGAAGTAGGGGCATGTGGGGCCAGGAGAAGTGTTACAAATGAAGTTCTTCACGGGCTGGGGGTGGACCTGTGTCTCTGACTGCAGTACTACACATTAGCCAGCAGAGGGTAGCCATAAACATCATGTGCATTTCTTCCCAGATAAAGTATTCTTCATATTTCACAAAAGTATAAAAGGAGCAAATCTTGTCTCCAGAGGTAGAATATGGAAGATGGAGGGTGCAGTAATTCCTTAGTAACTTGTGGGAAATATTTTGGATGTTTCAGTTTGGTGCTTGAATCTAGGGAACACGGGTTGAGTTTGGTTGGAAAAATGACTACGCAGTTAGAACTCACTTTGAAGAAGTGGTATTATATGTCCTGTGCTGTGCTAAGTGACTCACACGCATTCGTGTATTTAATCACCACCAAAAATCTCAGGATGTGCTATTTTTCGGTCCTAAGTTTTAGGCACAAAAACTAAACTTTAGATAATTTAAGTAACTTGCCGAGCCTGGAATCAAAGCAACACTTATTCTTACTCACTATGTTATATAAGCTCCCTCAGCAGAACTTTCCCCATTTTCTCCATAACGCTGTGCTCAACTGAGCTCGATCTGATGTGGCGTGGGAGGGACCCAAAGTGGCTTGTCAGTGAGAGCGTCCCAGGGAAAGAACTGAACCAGAAAGTAATGAAAAGGAAAAGACACTGCAGAGGCGACTAATTCTAAATCATAGTTTCAAAATCATATTTACTATACTAAAAGAAATTATGATGTGATAATTAGATACAAGTATAATTCAAAAAGTTCATGGAAAGGTTCGAATTATATTTTAATTCTTCTTTTCCATGAACTTTTTGAAGTACCCTCATATGTATGGGGTTTTTGTAAGTTGCTACAATAGGGTTCCTTTTTCTTCCTAATATGCATAATTACTGATTTTTTAGGCATTTTATTGACTTAAATTTCCTCATCACTGTCTCCCTATGAATAAATGGGGAAAGCATATTTATTATAGCAAAATTCTATCCTGCCACATTGTGAACCCTATCGCAGTTCTTTAAGACTTTGGTTATGATTAGCATTGACTGGCAGATAAATGTTAGCAGATTTGTGAGGGACAAAATCAAGATATTTTTAGTTCATTTTGGCAAAATTTTTGAATGTTTACTGTGTTGCCAAACATCGTGCTAGACAGAGGGTTTCAAAGGTATTTAAGATTTGACTTCTACCCTCAGAGTTCTCATATCTGACTTGGAAAATAGACATATATCAATAACCCTAGCACAATATGATAAGCCCTATCTTAAATGCACATGTCAAGTGCTAATGTGACAGGGAAAAAACAGCTTTGGGGGGCTCCCAATATACAATAGCTTGTCCTATGGATTAATATTTAAGATCCGTGTAGTGCTTTTTGAGTTTGGTATCATGATAAAGTGATGGATAGCTTAAGAAGTTAGTTTTTAAACTGAGCTGAGAAGAGTTGCACCCTGTGATGAAAGCGTACCCACGGTTCTGACCATATCTACTCACTCAGGTGCTGAAGATACGAAAGAGTAGGAAATGCTGCTATGGTCAATCCATTGGCATTAATACTCATCCACTGAGGGCTCCCTGCATGTAAGATATGTCAACGGCCATTATGGAGCAATGGGCAAGGGACTGGAAAAGAAAACTTCACGGAGAAATAAACCACCAAGAAGGGACCATTTAATTTTATAGCTGGAAATGGCTCAAGAAAACATCTAGGCTAACTTTGTCATTTTATAAATGAGGAAACTACACATGACCAGTCTGGCAATAAAAATGACTATTTTTTTCAAATGCTATACATCTTGTTAATAATGGCTGGGACGAGAACCCTTGGAAGACTGGTAGGCAACACAGTGACTAGTTCTACCTGTGAACCCTAGGCTCAGATGGCTCAGGCTCTGGTCCCATCTGCACCACATACTGGCTGGGTTATCTTAAGTGAGTTATTTAAACTCCTTGAAATTCAGTTTCCTCATCTATAAAATGGAAGTAATACTATAGTATCTGTCATCTACATTTAAAACAATAATTAAGATTAAAATGAGATAATTAACTAGAGAGGTAATAAGAGCTTGGCAAATGTTAATTATTAGAACTCACACATCCCGGTTTCTGCATTAGTACTCTTTCTGCCACAAGAATGAAATAAGTGAAATGGATTTTGTTCATTTTTATTTCTCTGACACAGAAAGAAATCTCTTTTTCAGATCTGTGTGCTCATGCCGTGTTCTTGTTCTCCCATACATCTTTTCTTTCAGGGCCAAGGAGATTAAGATCAAGTTGGGAATTCTTCTCCAGAAGCCGGACTCGGCTGTTGACCTTGTCATTCCATATAATGAGAAGCCAGAGAAACCAGCCAAGACCCAGAAGTGAGTCATGAACATGGATTCCACTCATTTTCCTCCAGAGCATGGCTCTTGTTCAAGTGTGTGGTGCCATTCCCCATCTGTAGAACCGCCCCCTTCAATTACTCATTGAAGATCCTAAAAGCCCTCAGAGAGCTGGTTTGTAAATGAGCATTTCTTATTTTCTTTTTTTACTATCCCATGTCTGGAGCATAATATCGTCAGAATACTTTAAAAAGAGAAGATAGGGCCCTGACTTATCTTTGGGGAGACATACCATGCTTTACAAAATGGCACCAGCCACCTCCTCAGTTATTTATCACACAGAAGTGCAGTACAAATACCTGAATACCTGTTCATTGACTACCTTGGGTCAGGTAACCATCCCTCAATGCTTCCCTGCTAAAGAAATATCCAAGGCTGCTTCCTCAGCAGGAAGATGCAAGTGAGAACGTTTCCCTCTGGAAGATACTAAGGACAAAGCAGACAATTCAAGTCTAGTAGTTACTTCTCCAAAGTAGTGTCCCCTCAAGGTCCAACAGAGGAGCAGAAGACTTACTTAAGGGAGAAATGAATACTTGACAGCTATTTCTATTTCATACACATCAAGTATTTTTCCCAACCAATAAGTCAATATTCCTGATCGGGTTTCTGCAATCCTCCCTCACGCCTCCCCCACCCCCACCTCTCTATACACACGTCCTCCTGTCAATTTAGGCATGTTGGGAAACTGTAGTTCTAAAGAGTCAAGATGTTATGGCAGTGAGTCCCACTCTCACAATTTACATTTGTCCTACACTAAATTAATTAACACTACATTCTCATTGTTTATTATCCTTCCACTAACTACATAGACCATCACTGCCTAAACAGATGCATTCCATCTTCTTTTTAAAACAGAAATACCCATAAAAATCAAGGAGGGAAAAAAACCCAAATGTATCCAGCCTCCTTCACTCTGCTACCCTAAAAGCTTTGAGGAGATCACAGAAGTGTGGTAAAAATACAGAAGTCCCTTTTAACCTCCATCTCTCTTTTTCAATTTAACATTTGTATAAATTGGCCAACCTGTCCTTCCCCAAATGACCTTCGACTTAATATAGCTGGATTTGTTGGGAGATAGAGAGATGGGTTATTCTTTTAAAAAATCTTTTCCCGGGCAGGCCCGGTGGCGCACTGCTACAGTGCGCTGCTTGGGAGCGCAGTGGCGCTCCCGCCGAGGGTTCGGATCCCACATGCAGACCGGTTCCCGCTCACTGGCTGAGCGAGGTATGGGCACAGCACCGAGGGTTGCGATCCCGTTGCCGGTCCCGGTCCGGTACGGGAGCGACACTGAGGGTTGCGATCTGTTGCCGGACACGAAAAAAGACAAAACGGAAAAAAAAAAAAAAAAAATCTTTTCCCATTAGTCTAAGTAGATATTTTTATTCTTCTCTTTTTATTGCTTCAAAGTGATCCCAAACTGGAAGTGAGGCATAATTGAGTTCTCTACATATTAAAAGGGGGAAGCTGATTCGATGTGAAGCAGCAGGCATCGAGCCCGAGTGAGGAATAAGACACACATTTTACAGAAGTGACAGGTCAAAAAGTCTGTTTTGAAGTAAACAGTGTGGTAATTATTGATCTGTTGGAATTAACTTTAAAAACTATAGTACTACATGTCCTGCTTTGATTCTCTGCTTTCATAACCCAATAGACACTTGAACTATGTGGCTTAACAGGGATTCAGAGAGAAGCAGTTTTGAAGGAAAACCTGCAGCTGACATTTATTGGATTATTTGCTTCTCTTGTCTTCCGTCCTCTTTCTTTTTACAGAAGTCTGAATTGTTTTGGAAATATCCTTCAAATCCTGTGTGAATACTTGTGTGTCTCCACTGCATTTTTAAGAGTGACCACTAAAAAAGTCTCCCACTCTCTTCCAAAACCAGGGACCTCATCTCACCTCCTCATGTTTGGCAAATTTTTGTGAATTTACTGGACAGGAAAAGATCGTGTTCTGCGTGAGCTCAATCGATTTTTCTTTGTATTTTTAAAATTTCCCTGTAATTTTTCTCCATGTTCTTCTCTCTGAGAAGAAAATAAACCTTCTCTTGACTGAAGGTATTTTTAAACCCTTTCATCTTCTTTCGGTGATTGACATCAGTAGAATCCCTTTTTAAAAAGAACATTTTCTATTTTTTTACCTTCTCATTGGAAAAAAAAAAATTGGAGTGTTGAGAAAATAGAAAAAAGCTGCTCATATCCTTACTCCCCAGAGCCATCTTCTGTTGCCATTCTAGTAGTCTCGATTTTTCTTTTTCCCTCTGGACCCTCTTCCACTGTGAACGAACAAGTACTGAAAAATACTCTCGCAGCTCTTCGCCCCTTCTGTTCTGAGAGCTTTCGCCTACTTTCCTTGGCTAACTCTAGAAATAGAAGTTGACACTCACTTTTCCAGTATTTTCCTTATCTCCTCGCTGGGCTGAAGCCTCACTACTGCTCTGCAGCTGTTGTCTCTAAGGCCTCGTCTTTGACTCAGCTGTAGAACTTGACTGCTCCTCAGCTGACCTCCTTTTTAAAACTCTCTTCCTCAATTTCTACTCCTATGTTCTCCCCCTGCCTTTCCTTTCCCTTTTCCACTGTTGCCCACCCTCTATATATGAGCATTCCCTAAGGCTCTGCACCTAATGGCCGGAATAAAATTCCTGAAAATGACATAATTAGTCAACCACGTAAGTTTACTTTGTGATAACTGTTATCATAGCTTATAATACAATCAGTTGCAAAATGTTAGGAGCTGATACAGATATACGTATAGTTTATTTTATATTCTAAATGTTCCTTTTTCTTCTTGCCTATGTCACCTATTTTTAACTACATTTTTGTTGTTGTGTTTACCATTTTATAGCTCTAGAATGACTTCCACACATAAACAGTGCCTAGCCCATGCTAGTGGAGAACAGTTACAGAATGTTTTCATGCACATACTCCTGCCTGGTTAACTGCACAGCGAGCCTCAATGTAAGGATTACAGTTGTATGTACAGTTTTTGGTGCACGTATGAACCCCAAAAAGTAACAGTTTTTTAAAATCTGTATCCCTATCCGTGATGCCCGTGTCACTGTTGGCCATGGTCTGAGGGCTCAATGAATGTTCATGGACTTGAGCCTGGCCATGAGTCGCCTGCACTCAAGTGCAGAAAGAAAGAGCAGGGCAGGCACTTATAAGTCCAATAAATGACTTGAATTTCATTTGCCTTGGCAAGAGCAAGAGCATGTGAGAACATTACCAGGAATGTTTAAATATGTGTCAGGCGCTGTATAGATTAAAAACCAAACCAAACCAAACAACAACAATAAAAAACCCAACTGCTGGTACTGCGAGAGGTTTAAAACACTTTCTCATGGTTACAGCAAGTTAGTGTCAGAGTTGCCAACAGCTATAGTGATGGCTCATGGGACTAGTCATTGAAATCTAAGTTTTGGGTTATTTCAGCTTTCATCAACCAGGCTAACTCTGGGTAATATGAACCATCATTCATTTACTTGTTAATCTGACTCACATTCCTTGTAGGGTGGATGGATGTAGTAGGAGATATGCCATAGGATAGGGAAGAGTGCAAAAAGTTCTTTGTGCATGACGGGCTATACCTTATGTACATCAGTGCCATGTGAGAGATTCATTGAGTAAATGTGGTAAGAGTACAGTAAAGAGAGAGAGCACTTCCAGCAAAGATAGTCAGTTCCCCAGCCAGGTAGCATTTACACCAGGCATTCTAAAATACGCAGTTAATCATCTCTGTAAATGTTTATCTTGCCTTTCATTTGAATTGGCTTCCTCTCCCTCTCCCCCACACCCACACACAGAGACTTCAGGTCCACCCTGTGTGGGGAGCTATTTGACCTTGCAAACCAGGATGCTTATTGGTCATTTACATCTGCATCTAACTTGCTTTCAGAGAAGTCAGACTTAATAAGGGCTGGCAAATTCTGAGAATCGGGACACGATGAACCTCCGTTATCCCCTAGGCTGGTAATCAGAACACTGGGCTTCATGCTGTGGGGGATGTGTCCTGCTTGACCGTGTCCTTAAATCAATTTGGACTAATTTCACCCCAAGCGGGCTCTGCACATGTCCTTTTCAGGAATTTAATCTTGGGCGTGATGTGTTGCTGATATTGACCATTAGTCTGGTCTCACAAGACCACTTTGGACAAATCACGTCTGGTAACATGCTTAAGTTTGGTGCACCTTCTCGTGTTTCTTCTTCCTGTGCTCCTCTATACTAACCAGAAGAAAACGAGGTCAGGAGGCGATTTCATTTTATGGGAATATTTATAAAATCATGAAATTCAGTGAGTGAACCAGGTCTTGCCTTTGCTCTGAGTCAGTTTTTTTGTTCAGTAACTTAATGTCCTGCTGCTTCTGTCAACAATTAATAGGGACTTGATGTCTGTCTACAATGTGCAAAACATTGAACCTACTGTAGTGAAGAAATTGAGATTTGTAAGGACTTGCACCTATGCAGGTATGAAATAATATGTACATGGAAAGAGTTCTCAATAGGAGGCAATATACAGGAGACAAAAGGAGTTACTGACCGACCTCTAGAAAATAAGTTGTTTTTCCTGGTTAAAAGTAAAACACACTTGTAACCTCCTCTTCAGGCCATTTCCCCTTCCTGTGCTCCATTATAGCAGCCAGAGGAAAAAGAGGAGTAGGAAGGCAGCTCACTTGTTAGAAATAAATTTTCGAGGAAGTAGTACGTTTTTAATCTTGTTTCTAGCCAGGAAAACAGATATCATCTTAGATTATTTCACAAGCTTTATTACCCTCATTTTCAGCAACTTTAACTTTCAGAGAATGAACACATAAAACTTTATAAAAGTTATACAATTAGGACTCAAAATCTGTAAATGTTCTGCAATGAGGAATAGAGAAGTAAGGAACTTACTCACCATATGTTAGCCAGAAAACTTACTGCTGTCTTGGACTCCTTATTACATAAATAAAATAGGGCTGAATCTGAGCCTGGGGCAGCAAAATGAAAAGTAGAATAAGCAGTTGTCTTATCATTGCCAGTGGCTAACCTGAATAATTAGAAGCCCCCAAATATTATTCTATAAAATACTAGAAGCAGGAATTTTCCTGGATTGTCTGGACATTTGGGAAACAATGTAAGAGCTACGGAAATTCCAGTTTAGGAAAAACACCTCCATTGACCTTAATATTCCGTCAGTCTGTTCTTACTTGACAATGAAGAAGTCACATGGCAATGCAGGAGTTCAAGCAGGGTGAGCCTGGGAGGGCACAGTCTCCCAGACCCGACACATCCTGCTGGGAGAGAAAGATCTGCAGTTAAAATGAAATAGCTGCAGGGTTCCTGCATGTATGAATGTTAAAATAAAAACAGCCTAAGGGGAAATTATATGTTGACTATTACCTTCTCATTTTGAGTCAGCATCTCAAGCATTTGTATGCAACATTCTTATTCAGGATATATTAAACACTTTTCTTCTCAGAAATGGTAAATCTTAAAAAATAGTACCCTGTCCTAATTGAGTAGGAAAATGCACTTAGTTGTTTTTGTTTTTGTTTTTTAATGCTGACTTGCTATGATCACCTTCCCAACGTGAGGCAGCATTACATGTACATCTTCCACTAGTCTGAATGAGATGGCCTTGGAATGTGAATGTGGAACCAAATCCCCACTGCTGATTAAATCAGGCAGTAAGGCAGTGAACATGAGCACAATCCCTGTAACAGGACAAACAGATTTCATTCACTTATATTTGGAAGAAAGACCACAGTTGGAACCACTGTCATGGGATATACAAGAATACAAAGACATAGCTTCATGACAAATAAACTCTACTTCTAAAAAGGGACAGACCTAACCAATTGTTCAAAGAGATGAAGATGTTCAATATAGATGTATTATAGCAAACCCAGCTCATTAAACCTGATCATCACAAGGAAAATAACTCAGACTTTCTTATCCTGATGATGAGTCATCAGTGGTATCATTTTGATCTAAGAAAAATGGGACAAGTCACTGTTGGTGTATATGGCTAACTTCCTACTTATGCTGTCACCTTTTTCATTCCTTATTCTTGATTTAGACCCTCAATGGATGAGGCCCTGCAGTGGCGTGATTCCCTGGACAAGCTCCTGCAGAACAACTGTAAGTTCGCATTGTTTTTTATAAGGACCAGGGTAGGGACAGAGACACGGAACACCTCTGTGTTTCTCAAGTCCTTCCCCAATTTTGACACTTCTTCAATTTTTCAAAGTGGTCTCAACAAGGAAAAAGTATCATGGGAACAAGGTTATCCAACTCACAAAAACAGCAAGGAACATGGGACTGTGGGAGAATGCAAAAATAAGGTGACCTGAAGACTCATGGTGGCAGGGGTATTTCCATCTGTCCTGCTTACTTATGTGAGTCAGAACAATTGGCTCAACCTATGTGCTTTGTAATATTCTCATCAGCAAAATAGAGAAACTTTCCCAGTCTAGCCTCATAATGGAGTGATACGAATTGGTTATAGCAGTGTAAGATCACTGGACAAGTCATGGGTAGTATGTCCTACTTCAAACTGCTATTAACCACCCTTGTGACCTGAGGTGGGTTGTTATCTCCTCCAGCCTTGGTTTCCTCTTCTGGCAGCATGGCTTTTACATCTTCATTTAAGACATGACAAAGGTGCTGACCAGTGAAAAGTTTGTTTCCGAACTAATGCCGAAACACCAATGAGTACCACTTGCCTTTCCCCCAATCCAAAGTCCTTACTCATTCCCAAAGCTTACAGTATCAAGTTCAAATTTATAATGTTCATGATTCACCATAAGTATATGGCTGGCCTGTAAAAAAATTGAACTGTTCTCTGTTCTATATTGGATTTCTACATGTAATCCCTTTGGCTAGAATACCTTGTATTCATATCTTTATCTGTTGAAATTCTCACTCTCCTGCAAGAGCTAATCTAAATATTAACTGCTTAGTCTTTGACCATCCCAAACAATTTATCCATCCTCTCAATTCTAGAGTCATTTGTCTGCACGTCTTTTATGCCACTTAATACTTAAACTGCCTTGTATTCTATTCATAGTTGTCACCCTTCTATGATATATTATAAACTCGTCGAAATCCAGGGCTTAGTTTTTTCACCTGGATAATTTCACAACAGAAAGTGCAAAGATGGGGAAAACAAATATTTGCTGAATAATTCACTCTAAAAGCATGATTCATTTTACGATATGTAACCCATGTTTCTCCATCTTCACCACTAGAATGGACCATAAAACATTGTTAGATGCTTTGCAAAAATAAAGATTTAAAAAGTATTTCTCACAAGACCATCATGATTAATGGGCACATGGGCACAGACTGGGTGACAAAGGATGTATGTTGAATTGTATGTGCACACTTTTTGCTTCTGTTTACCTGTGATAGAATCAATTTATCTCTTGCTCTCTCTCTCTCTCTCTTTTTTATTTGGAGACAGAACACCAAAACTTTTAATTTGGTACTTTCTCAATCTCATTCATGTCTGATTCTCTTTTATTTCTTGGGCTCAACAGAGTACCCTGCCCTGACACATATAAGGTATTCAACAAATATTTATTGAATGGATGAGTAAACGAATGAATGAATTTCTCCTCTTGGACCTAGAAATTCTATGAGGTCATCTAGGAGAAAAATATTTATCAGTTGACTTACTGTCTTACCCTAGTGGTTTTGGAGTCAATAGCAGTTTGACACATGGCCTATTGATAAATTATAAATGCTAAGTATCCTGAGTACAGGTATCTATTGCTATTGTCAAAAAACCTGAAAGTTAGCAGAGCAACTTTCATGTTTTCAAAGCTCTTAAGGAGGAGGATAAATATTTATGTGCTCATATACAATCCTGTTCAGTCACACTGATCCTTAGGGCCACTTGTTCATATATTTTAGGCTTCTAGAGGACAGAGAGTTTATTGGGATAAGAAAGCTAAGGGTTGGAGTTAAGCCAGAGGCAGTTAGTGTTAACACCTTAGCATTTGTTAAGGGACTGAGGATTTTCATCTTGCAACCAAATGATTACCATGGTGTGAGCTTAAGGCTTGAGATTCTCACAGTAATACTTTCTACTTCTCAGAGGGGAAAATACATATGCACCTGTGTATGTTTGTAATAATATACATTATTTCATTTTATTGTGTATAATATATATTTTAAAAGTATATATGGGTATGAATTTGTGTATATAGTATGTGTGTTTATGTGTTCTTGTATGTGTGCATGTGTGTATAATCTTAAGTTCCACCTAATTATGCTCTGAAGTAAATAATATTTTAAAGACTTGGGCTATTAATATTTCCAAAACAATAACTTAAAAAGCATTTGATAACTATTCTAGTCACTTTTTCCCTTGAAAGTGGCACCTATTCATTGAAACTAACTTGAGTTAAAAAAAAAAGGGGGTTTATGGTATGGGTATAGAGATCTGACAGAAACGAAGGAGAAAGCCGTGCTCCGTGGGACACGAAGCCATCAGTGAGTAGGGCGGTCTCTCCGTCTCTATTTCACTGTTCTTACTGTCTCTTTGTCTCTCTCTTCTTTATCTTTCATCTTCCCCTCTCTATGCTTCTCTCTATGACTCTCCTTTCTCTGTGTCTCTCTCGTCACTCTGTCTGCTCTTTGCTTCTCTCTGTCTGGCTATCCTTAGAGAAAAACCAGTGGAATGATAAGCAGGCACAAATCATTTTACCCCAACAACACTGACTTGAAAGAACAACATTCGATTTATTCCCCAAAACATCAGCTGCTGTGCACCACAAAAACTCTAAGCCAAACTTTGGCAACTCAGTTCTTATGAGATGCTCTTATTTGAATTTGTTAAGATGAACAGTCTATAACCAGAAGATACCTACCATTAGCTATAATTGATACAAAATGGGTAATGAAGAAAGGTACATGTGAGAAATCTATGCATCTAAAGCTTAGCCATCCCTTCTTGAATGTTTGATTTGATAAACTTTAACCACTTAATCTTGAGGAACGGCATCTTTGTTGAATTATGAGGGACATTTGGCATTCTCTCGTGCTAATGTAGGACATTGACTCTCATGATTGGTATAGTCCCCAAGCATTTGTTAAATTCACATCTTAATTTTTCTTGTGTGGAAGTAAAATGAATTCGTACCAACCTTCTAAAAAAAAATAAGACAGTTAAGCTGCTACTTAATCTTTTCTAGCAAGGTTTCTCCTACCTTTCTTCATTTTTAAAATAGTTGTTAATCGTCCAATGTATTTGACTCTGTTCTAAAAGGATATCAACTTACATGTTTTACCTTCTTACATGTTGTGCCTTCAATTCTATAGGAGAAACCATCTGTTTTCATTTAGTAGGTCCATGGGGCACATAACGAGTGTGTTGTTCTTTACACACAAAATTAGATTGCACGTGGGAGTTTAAATAAGACAGTGACATTAAGTAATTCCCCCACATAACTGTTCTTAAGAGTAGAGAAAGAATGAAACACAGATGAGTAGATGCAAAGGGTTTTTTTTTTTTTTTCTTTGTCCTTTTTGAGACCGGCTGCACCGCGCTCAGCCAGTGAGTGAACCAGCCATCCCTATATAGGATCCGAACCCGCGGCAGGAGCGCTGCTGCGCTCCCAGCACCGCACTCTCCCGAGTGCACCACGGGCTCGGCCCAGATACAAAGTTTTTATGTAGATCCCCTTTCCTTGAGACATCCTTGATATGTGGCTCTTCCATGGGGAACAAAATAGCCTGGATCCAGCCCCATCTTCTTGTTTCTGTCTTTGCACTCTCCTTTTGGTTCTCTCTCTTTGGTTTCCACTTTTCTTTATTCTCTTTTCTTGCTCGTCTTCATCATCATCTTACTCACTGGCAACCACAATTTCCTTTAGAACAATAATTATAATAAAAAAAAAGCAATGGCTAACATCTGTTGTTCACCGTGTGCCAGGCACTTTTCATATATTAGTTTATTTAATGATCACAATAATTTTAAAACTTAGGTACAGTAACAATCTCTATTTTTCAAAAAAAGGAAACTGAGATACAAAGAGGTTAGGTAACTTGTCCATGAAATAAAACACTACAGCGAGAGCAAAATTGGTAAGTTTGTTTTTCTCGAAAGTTTGTGTTCTTTGGTTCTGTGACTTGGAATGAAATGCTTCTGTTAGTGTGTCTTATTTAGTTCAATGGGAACCTCTATTAAATATTAGGTGCACAGGCTAAGAGGTGGGATGGAAAAAGGGCAGAGGTAAGTGAAACAAAACTCAAACTCAAAGAATTAACAGCCTCATGGAAAAGACAGCTGTGTAAACAAACAATTCCAGCAAAAAAACAGAAAATGGTCTCTTCTCTCGTAATGATAAGAATCCTCAAGAACAAGTTGATGGTAGTGGGTAAAGACTACCCCACAGATGAGGCAATATTTGAGTTGGGTTTTGAATGATGGTAAAGATTAATTTTAAACTTGTTATAAATGGTATGTATTGAGTTACATAATGATAACTATGTTCAGCAACAGGTAAGGACTTTATATAAATTATTTAATCCTCATCACAACCCTATCAAGTAAGTTCCATTATTTTCTCTATTTAACATATGAGACAACAGAGGCTCAGAGAGGTTAGGTAAATCCCCCAAGTTGTTGTGGTAATATAGCATGCCAGAGTTCACCCCCAGGCAATTGGGGCTCTAGAGCACATGCTTGAAACCAATAAGCCATGGAATTCTATTTATCAACTATTAATGACATTTCGCTTTTTTCCCCCAGTTGAAGAGATTTGCACTAATCTAGTTTTCAATATTTCTTTTTTTCCTTTTTACCAAACCAACTTGGATTTGTCTAATGCTCTTTTTATTTTCAAAGTGGTTTTATAGGTGGTTTTATTTTGTTCTTAGGTAGGGCTGTATTTTGTTCTTAGGTAGGGCTGCTATTTATGTGGATGTCAAAAGTAACACCACTCGGTAGGGCCAGTTCTGGGATTCTAATGTGGATCACAACCTAGAGTGTTCCACAAGACCAGACGATCAGGTGTGTTTAACCTGCTTTCTAGGTAGTGGATCCTGAAGAGGTATGTTGAGAGGTATTATGAGGATCTGTAAAGGCTCAGCAGAAATGAACATGGTGAATTCTCAGGGATGTATGCTGGGGGGGTGTCCTGGGGTGTGGAGTGGGCAGGGGAATGATGGAAGGCAATAAAGACGTGTGTGTTCCTTGCAGAGAAGAGACATCTGTCCTGGAGTTTTTGATTCTGACCCATGAGGATTTCCTCAGGAGTAATGGGAATTTAACAGAGAGAGTCTTTGAGGAATGTACCAATTGAAAGCCAGAGACTAAGGTGGAGAAAGTGCCTCAGGAGTGGCTTTGGAGGGTTCCAGTAAGGAACCCTTCAGAGAATGCTCAAAAGCCAGATGAGAGAAAGAATAGCTTTAAAGATCTCCTAGACCAAGACAGTATAAAGCCATTTTACAAATGTTGGTTTAAAGTGTGTACACTGACAAAAGGCCTTGAAATAACATTGTGGGATTCAAAGAGAGTGATGAGACCAGTACCCAGGAAATGGAGCCTCTGCACTGGAAAGTTATTTTGCAAGCTCGTTCTTGGATAGTAGTAAATGTTAACATCGCTACAGAATCTGGCATATGTCATCAGGTCATAGATAATGTTTGGAAGGACTTGAATTTTATCTCCACATTTTACAAAGATGCAGAATGGGTGATTCAGAGTGCCTGATTGGTTGTGGGGATACTGGACTAATGAGAATACATTTATCGCCTTATTTTGAGGAGTTATTTTTTCCTCCACAATCTTAGACATGATTGGGAGCTCATAAGACTTTATCTCCTGGCAGCTGGAAAGTGACTGAGCATTTTTCTATTTTGACAAAGACTATCTGACAGCTTTTGATTAAGAAACAGTGAAAACTTTAACCATGACAAAGGAAGAACTAGTCCTATTTCTTCTTTCAGCGTAATGTTGACTCCTGTGTCATAAATTATGACAAATCGTGCAGGAGTTATAGTAGGAAATACATATAGGGAGAGAGAGAAAATATACCTGATTTTATCCAGGTCTAAGTTATCAAATGGTTTTAAAGTAATTCCTCTAGTAAGGTTTCTAGAGAAAATTGTCTACGATACTTACCGTTGTTCCCAGATATATTTCCAGGTGTTGATCAATAAAAAATGTTTTTAGGGTAAGTACAGGGAGAGGAAATTAAATTGCAAAGTGTCTTGTTTGGATCCTGAAATCAATGGTGACCCTAATCCAAATTAATTATCACTCTAGCCATTCTCTTTTTAGAATTGAATTTGTTTGCAGGGGACTGTGAAAGGCATAAACACAATAAAAATGCATAAAAATTGAAAAAAGGATGAATATGTATCTTTGGTTAAATTGTCACATACATTTTGTGCTTGTTGCATGAAATTAATGTTTTAGGCAATGACTAATAAATGAAATTTAGAGTCTATAAAAAGGAGTAGGGAGAAATATTCAGGGAAAGGGAAATAGATTGAAACTAGGTCAAAGGAAATGAATTTAGAGCATGAACGTGTTCCCTGAGCATAACTAATGGATTGCAGAAATGTCACCTGGAGGGGACAAGTTAGAAGAAAACCAGATCCTCCAGTACTGCCTTCTGCCCTGGTAGACAAAGTGACATGCCAGCGTGTTACTGAGGGTAGGCCTGTGATTTTGACACAGCCTGTGGAAAATTAGAGGTTTTCTCTCTCCTCCCTTTAGAAATCTTTATTTTTCTTAGATAATAGAGTATGGATTCTCTTCCTATAGATAGACATTTGTTAGAATTTTGGTTTAAAAAGTTATATGTGTATATATGTGTTCAGCCTTATATATAAAATATATATATATATTCAGCATTAAAGAGAAGGAAAATATTGGAGATTTAGATTTTTCCTTTATTTATCTCTAATGTCTTTTTAAATCTTCACAGTGCCTCTACTCACTTTGGAGTTTAGTGCTGGAAGGGTAGAAAAAACAAGAAAGAAAAGGATAGGGCCCAAGAATCCTCATATATATGTGTGTATATACATATATGTGTGTGTATATATATATATATATATATATACACACACACGCACACATACACATACGTGCATTATGTACATATATATTTATACTTTTAAATTATAAGCTGAAGTTTATTCTACATGAGCAGTAGTGCAATGAAAACAAAATTGCAATAGTTATAATAGCATTAAATGTATTACTTTTTAGAAACGGAAGTCTAATTGATGGATGTAGAACTCCTCTGTATGTGGTAACTTTATCTGGCCCCTTCCCACTCGCCTTTCAGGTCTCAGATTGAAGGTTCCTTCCTGCCCCTCCCCAAGCCTAAAATGAAGTTAAGACCCTCCTAACTTCACTGTCTTCACTTACTAACTTCACTTACTCTGTCACTGTCTTTCATGTAGTTTCCCCTTTATTGTGTAAATGTTTTTTGTATTTCTTTTTTTTTTTTTTTTCTATTTCCCCCAGAATCTATAAGTTCCATCAGGGCAGGAGCCATGTCTATTTTACTTATCACAGTGACTTATCATAGTGTCTGGAACGTAAGAGTTGATCAAAAATCATGTGTAGAAAGAAAGAAAAAAAAGGTTTGTAAGTAGTTTACACATGATACTCAACGTTAATATTACTTATACTGACAAACCAAGTTTTAAATTCATTCTTTCCTTTTTGATAGCTGAGTTTCCAGACTGGCATCAGTGTTAATAGTGTTCCTGGGTGCCATAGGCAGGTAAACACTCATCATGGAAACATACACTGTGTTCAATTATTTTAGAAGACACAGTGGTAAATCCCTCTGTCCAGTCCCAGAGTTCTTTATGACTGTCTGTGATGAGCAGGGCTGAAGCTCCCTGTTCTCTGCTATCTCCCTACGTCTCTGTCCTATACCTCCTCCGTCTAAATGAAGGGATAAGGGAAGGTGGACATGAATGAACTAAATCTTGGTGCCTAGGATAGCATAGCTTTCCCATGCTTGCACGGATACGACATTTGTGCTGGCCTTGTATTTTTCTCTGAGTCCAAGTGCAGTAGAAAGCAGGCAGCCATTATTGGACAGTTTTTATTCCAAGAATCTGAATCATACATCTCTTAAGAAGTAGTGTAAGATAATGGATAAAGGCATGGACCCTTGAGTCAGATTGCCTGGGTTTGCCACTTACCAGATGGTTATCTGTGGGCAAGTCACTTGACCTCTCTGACTTCATTTATAAAATGGGATATTAACAGCACCTGCCTCTTAGGTTTGTAATGAGAATTAAATGTTAACATTTATAAGGTTCTTAAATAAATGACAGAAACATACAGTGAGTAAGCCTCGGCTATACAGCAGGGTAGAGTGTTTATTAAATTAATTAATAAATTTCCCCAACTGACTTTTTTCCTTGCTAGATGGACTTGCAATTTTCAAAAGTTTCCTGAAGTCTGAATTCAGTGAGGAAAACCTTGAGTTCTGGATTGCCTGTGAGGATTACAAAAAGATCAAGTCCACTGCCAAGATGGCTGAGAAGGCAAAGCAAATTTATGAAGAATTTATTCAAACAGAGGCTCCTAAAGAGGTTGGTCCTGGTGGGTAGGTGGGTGAGTGTGGTCAGTTAAGGGTCAGCTCAACAAGCTCCCAGGAAGCAGGCCTAAAGCTTGGAGCCCAAGGCTACTGCTATTTGTGAGAAGGCCGCTTCATTAAGCAATTACTGCGTACAAAGGCAGAGCACTATAGTCAAGCAGATGTGAGGTTGAATCCTGTTTAGACCACTTTTTAGCTATATGGGTCTCACTTCAGTAAGGGAATGATACCAAGGTGTGATCCTGGTGAATTGTTGAGTATCTCCGAACCTAGTTTTTTTCCTTGTAAAAATGAGAATAATGGAGAGACTATTTTGCAGAGTTGTTATGAGGATTAAATTAAACAGTGGATGTAAAAATGTATATCTCAGTGTCTGAACTATTTGATGCATAATGAGTATTCCTACCACATGTGTTCTTTTTCCCTCTTTCCTTTCCCTTCCCTTTCCTTTTCTCTCCTTCAGACTCTGATTTTTCCCTCTCTAATCTCCTTTGTTGTTTATCCCCCCCAACTCCCACTCCTAGGCCTTTGCCATTTATACTTTAGTTGGGACAACAGGATTTTCTACTCATGAAAATCAAAATATTACAAGATAACAGTGCTAGAGAGGATGAAAGTCAAGATGCCATTACTTGACTACTAAAGACCAGCCATGTGTTGATTTCAAAGATTTGGGGAAGTTTATTTGCTCTTTTCTCTGCTATTTATGAAACTGCTTTGAAAAGCCAGTTGTGGAATTCAGAATGGCTGCAGCAAAACCTGCCCATTGTGTTTTGGTCAGGTCACTCTAATTCCGCATTGTTCCCCTTAATCCAGTCTGGACATTTCATCAAGGGAAGTCAAGTACAGAGGTATTTGTATCCGAGCAAGCCCTGTGGGTAGGCAGTAATCAACTTAAGATGATTTGAGAGGGGAAAACTCCTGGCATCCTTTTTCTCCCACCAATGCTCTAGCCTCTGAAGTTCCACCATTAGATATTTATTCCTTTGGTGATAAATTCTCCCTCACTGGCCCTTTTTAAAGGGCAAATATGTTTAAGTGGATAGACAAACTATACACCTTTATACCAACAGATATGCTCTCTCCGTGAAATAGAGGTGGAAGTTAGGAATATGAGAGTGTAGAGTACCATGGGTCACAGTCAAGAAAATAAAAAGGACTTAGAAGGGACCTAGGTTTAGTCTTGCTGTGGACATTAAATTTGTAATTGTCTCAAGATCTCCCCTTCTACCCCTCAACCTCCCGCCCCAAGCACGTATGTCAGCTCTCTCCTACTTCTGAAGGATGCCATCTGTGTTGGGCCATCCCGTCTTCTGTCAGCATGGAATCTCTCAGTCTATGCTAACAAGGAGATTAATTTAGTGTTAAATTGGACACACATTTCCCCATTTCAAGTGGATTTCCAATTTTCGATCTGCTTTTCTATCAACTTAGTTTCTGTCCACAGAATTCTAGGATTTGTTGAAATATCTGCAAATGGTAGAGACCCATCCAGACTATTGTGAGTTGCTCTGAACTGTAAAACAACATTGTTCTCAAGGTTCTCTATTAACACATTGTTGGTTATCATAAAAATATGGGACAACAAAAACAGAATTTCAAAATAAATAAAACCCTGGCTACCTGAATTACTGTAACAAATAAATGGTGGGAGCCAATCACAAGGCTCTGATTCGCATGGCTTCCATCTCAATGATCTATGCTTATGTAGGGGAACAAATACAGGCAACCCAGGGTAGTGTAGAATAAAGAGCCTGAGCTGGGCATCAGAGGAAGTGAATCCTGCTCCTAGAACATACAAAGCCTTCAGTAAATATTTGTGAGATGGACGAATGCAAGTATCCAATTCCAGGCCTTCTTAATTGTGTGGCTTTAGGAACATCTCTCACTAAAGCTCTCTAATCCTCAGTTCTCTTAACTTTAAACATCTTACATATATATATGTATGTGCACCTGGAGTATGTTTAATAAGTTGTAACCATTGTTACTTAAAAAAAATTCAAATCTTATATTTTGACCTAAATATTTACTATTTCATTCTGATGAGATTGAACCATGAAACAAATTCACCCTGGCAAATAGTCATCTTTCTTTTTCTGAATATTCATCTCAGCTCTTTAATACTAAGAACTGGCTGAGATACACTGGTAAGGATTGGAACTAAGATTTAAAAAAGAGAAATGGCCATATGCTGTTTGGTAAGTAGATAATTTGTACATTGCAAATTAACCATATTTAAAATTAATAAAATAATATTTTCCTGGCTCATTAAATAGGTGAACATGTATCACAATGACTCATTAGTGGAGGCTTATGCACATAAAAATAATAAGAAAAATATCTGCTATTTGCTGGTGGATACTATGTGTTAGAGGGTTTTAAATGCATCATTCCTTTAAAAAAATAAGATTAGAAGATACCTTTATACTTTTTAGAAATTTAACTTTTTGAAGTAAGGCTGCCTTCCTGGCTCAGTGCGGATTTAATATGAGAGAAGGAAGAAGATTGCTATAGTGTGGAGGGAAGAATAACAGACTGAGAATAGAGAAACCTACATACAGCCTCCTCTCTGTCCCACAGAGGTGTTTATGAGCATGTAACTTGATCTCGTTGGGCCTCAGTGTCTTCACACATAAAAGCTGGTGCTGGACCATATCGCCTCTGAGGCTGCTCCCAGTTCTGACAGTTTGGTCTTCCACCATGCCTGCAGAAAGCACACGGCCCCTTTCACCTATGGAAAATCTTACTGTAGCCTCAACTCACTTTGTCCTGTGCTTTCAAGCACAGCTTAGTCCTGCTGTCTGGTCTGGCTCATATTCCCCAATGATGCCTTTGTCTCTAACTCTAACTGAGCCCAAATAGCTCTGTTCAGTATCAAAGACTTGTCGCAGCCCAGGGGAGACCCCAAACATTTTCCAATGTTCTAATCCAGAACCATTGGCTGCTTCAGATTCTATTTCTTTCTCTTTTACACTCAGACCCCTCAAGAGTCATTACAGCAGAGTATGAAGTATATATATTCCTTTCAAATCATATTCAGGCAATCTTGTAAGGCTGTACCCTATACAATTCCAGGGGAACCATTCACATAGACACTAATAAGAACGATGTCCGGGAGCTATGCAATGTAGCTGAGCCCTGCACTCAGGACACAGACGCCACATTGCCTTCCAGTGCTATAATTTACTACTTAAAAGCTCAGGCTTTAGAGCCACATTGCTGGGCTTCTCAATCTTCTCTCTTATGATCTCGGGCAAACCACATAATATTTCTGTGCCTCTGTTTCCTGAACTGTCAAATGTAGATGATAGTATATGCCTCATAGAATTATAAGATGAAGTGAGTTCATCCACGTAAAGTTCTCAACACAGCACCTGGCACAGACTAAGCACTCAATAAATATTAGTGGATATTAGCTGCTGTATTTATAATTCTGTCAAAACTACTGTTTTCTAGTTTGTTTTAGTAAACACCAAGTTTCCTTGCTCTTCTGGAGCCATGCAAAAGGTCCTTGATCCCTGGTCAGAGTTTCTTTCTCCCTCTCCACACCCTCCACTGGTCATGAAACCAAAAGCTGTTGTAGAAAGATTGCAGAATTAGGCGTCAGGACACCTGAATTCAAGTTCTGATTCTGTGGATTCAAATACACTTATCAGCTCTATGATCTTGAGGAAGCCACTTAACCTTCTGGTTAAGAATCATGCTTAGAGCTATTGTCAGGATTAACTAAGACATGTATGTGTTAGCTGCTAGTGGAGGGTCTGACACCCAGTGAGTGTCTACCTGATTGGTTCTTAACTTAAGTCATCCATTTATGACAGCATCAATTGTCTTACCTCATTGCCTATAAAATAGAATAATATTTCCACGTTTTATGACTTTCTTCTCTTCTCGTTTTTTATTGGTGAGAAATTCCACCTCTCTCCCCACCCCTCATCAAATCCTGCAACCTGGGCTGACTCAGTGACCCTGTTTCCTGGCCCACAGGTGAATATTGACCACTTCACTAAGGACATCACAGTGAAGAACCTGGTGGAGCCTTCCCTGAGCAGCTTTGACGTGGCCCAGAAGAGAATCCACGCCCTGATGGAAAAGGATTCGCTGCCTCGCTTTGTGCGCTCTGAGTTTTATCAGGAGTTAATCAAGTAGTAATTTAGTCATGCTATGAAGTCATTCTGAGTTATTTCCTCCATAATATCACTGCATTTTCCAGTAACCTACATATTTTCCCATAGCAGCTGTGCACAAAGAATTGGCTCAAAAGAAAAACTCCCAGGAAGGCTTGCTTACTCTTTTTGCCCACATTGTTTTGAATGTTTATCTGTTGTCCAAATACCTTCCTTTCCCAGTTTCTTCTTCCTGCCACATTCATAATTAAGCTCTACTCAGTTTGTTGTCAGAACCAACCAGAATCACAGAAAAATTCTTCCTTAGGCAAAGAAATAAAAGACAAGACTGATATCATTGAATGTGGGTTTAGGTAATAGATCACCTAAATTGTTCTGAAAATAAATATAGATGTAGAAAGACCAATTTCAAGGGAGCTTATTGGTTTAATTCCAATCCAGGGAGATCACCTTCTATTTCTGAACTTGTTTAGTAAAAGATGGTAAGATTTTTATGAGGCGGCCACTACTTAATTTTTTAAGCAAATACATTATTTCAAATATTGGTCTTTCTCTTAGAGCATCTTCATGTTAGCTGGATATTATAGACATACAAGCATGAATACATTGTATTTGTACTAAATCAATCTGAATACAATTCATATGAGTTCTGTCCTTAGACCTTTTAGCAACCCCAATCTTCCCTCACTGTTTTGCTTCCTGCAGTGATAGGCCACAATATTTTTAGTAGGTTTAAACTTTTAATTCTGTATTCCATTATTATAAGTATTGCTAGATATTTTTCCTATCGTTAGTAGGCTTGATTAAGTAATTATTTACATAATTTAGTAATAAATAGAATCAAACTAAACCATGTATGAGGGAGATCAAGAGAGGATATTGAGTTAATTCCAAAGAAGGAAGGTGGTTTTTAAAGGATTAATAAAATTCTGAAATGTTTAAGTAGAAGACTACATTGTTTAGTATTGTATTTCCTTCCTTTGTTTCTCTTTTTCATTTACACAGTCCGAGTTTCCCATGTGTGTAGCTCATTTATTCAGTTATTTTCATTTATTCAGTTATTTTCTAAGAATATTGAAACTGAAGCAACTATGTTTTTCTATTCTTTGGGTAAACACTGACCATGTTTGTTGGATTTTCCCTATTTTTGTGATTTCAAAGAATAATATGTGCTTCCTGAATGCTTGCCATTTTGCCTTCTAAAATGGGTTGGAGTGACTAGATATACTGCCAACAATTACTAGTGGACTCATTCATATTTGTCTGTATTGCCCACTTTGAACAAACTCCTTCATCAAGCAGTCCACAGCTTGGCCAGATCAACATCGCAGACATGAGGTTCTCATCGTATGCATTTGTGTAGAGCTGGCAAGAAACTCAGATGAAAATTTCTAGGGTGCACTTCCAACACCATCTTCCTCACCATCTGTCTGTTGTGCCCCCAAATCAGTAGAAAAAGTACCAGTCTTTACTTTCTAATACAGCTAGAAATGTTAAAAAAAAACCAAGAATATAGGTGAGGTTTTTTTTTTTTTTTTGAATGCCAAAACATTTTAAGGAAAAAAATTTAATTTAATTAAAAATTCAAATATTTTATTAGCATTATTTGAAGTATCCATGTTTGAAAATGCCCAGAGAATTAGCTAGATATTACAGACCTCAACCAGATGGTTGATGTTATGAAAACTCTGACTGACTGTGTGCACGAATTGTCTGCACACCCTATGAAAGTGGGTAGACTTGTCAGTAAATCATAAGAAGGACCCTCACCCTTTCATAAGCTGAACCCAGGAGGCAGAGGCAGGAAGGGACACCAAGAAGACAGGGCTATGAAGGCTACGAAAACAATGAAAGAAGGAATACCCTTCTTTATATTATATCTACATATAATTAAATGGGACATTATACCTACATATCTATATTTATCTATATTCATATATATCTATATATATGACGGTATTTCAAAAAGTTCATAGAAAGATTCGTATTCTCTTTTAATTCCATTTTTCCATGAGCTTTTTATTTGAAAGTCTTTGACAGTTTTCTGAAACTTAGAAAAGAGAAAGAGAAAAAAAAAAAAAGAAAGAAAAGAAAAAGAAAAACCTGTGTTACTAGTAGTTTCCATAGTAGCACAAAGAAAATATATTCTTTTAATTCTGGGAAGTTAGAAAAAGCGGGATGATCTTACCAGGGGGAAAAAAGTGTGTAACATCTATTTATCACTCCCTTCCTCTCCTCCCCCGCCTCCACTTTCCCTAGAGTAAATTGCCTGGGAAAATATGAAGCTTCATGCAAGAGCCCTGTGGTTCTTGCATTTTCCTTCCTTGTGAAAATGTAGCTACGGTCATAAGTGGATTTTGGATGTAGAAAAGTGGTGGAACCAAATTGTGGTCAATGGAAATAGGAGTATATGTTTCTCTTCTGGAGACAAACCTAAGATTAGCCCAGATAATGGCCCATAACCTAAGTTTTTCTGTCTGGGTTTGACATAGTTTGGTGTTGGGATCAGATTAAGACGTAAATTAGACCAGGAAAAAGAGACAGATTATCAACTCTAGAGTAAGTTAGAAGGCTATGTTTATGTTCATTTGCTAAAGTAGTGCTTCATGTGAACAGCCCTCCCCCTGCACACACAGACACACACACACACACCCATTCTTTCTCCCAGTGAGATTCGTTCTGAAATGTAGAACTAACTATGCCATTTTAATAACTTGATTTCAAATAAATAGAGTCAAATGTATGGAAACATTTTGTGCCCCACTTCTCACACCCTGTGTACTCCAATTTTCTACCATATAAATTATACTTTAAGTAGAATTCAGTTTTTAATGCATAAAGAGAAGAACTTGGTAAAATAAATTGTTTTTATTTTCATCTTTTACAAAGCCATGGCTTCGACCTGGTGTGTTCTCTGCACACAGTCCATTTCAATGGGATGGAGCTATTAATTATGTCTCAAAGAGTAGTAGTTGTCCAGAAGTTTCAGTAAAAACCTGCCCATTAGCTAATCACTTGATGAGCATTCCTTCTAGGGCTTTGCTGAGCTATCTCATCACAAATTTGATAATTTGATAATCATTTAAAAGTCTAGTTATATTTGGGGGAAATGATCTTTACTCCTGACACTGTTCCCTTTAGCAGGCCATTTTCTTTGTTTCTTGGGAATTTAGCAAGTTTGGGAGAGAATGAGTCAAGAGAAGAAAAAGAAAAAAAGGAGAGAAAGAAAGTGGTAAAAATGTGCCCAGACCTGTGAAATTAATCCATTTGCTAGGAAACATTAGGAGCAGTTTAGCTTGACTGAAAAATCAAACTGCTTCTTGCTGTCACTTTTCAGATTTGCAGGAAGGCATTTCTTGACTCACAGTGCAGCTAGAAGAGAAAATGCATTTTAACATCCCACAGAGCCTTCATTAGAGAAAAGAACAAATATGGAGGATATCCTTCCACCTCCCATTTGGCTTGCACATGCCAGAAAGCAGAGAGTGGAGAACTCAGTTTCCAAAATCCTGGTATTTAAACCCAAGGACTGGACAACTCTATGTAGGTTTTGGACATAAGATCTCAGTGCATCTCAGTGCATATCCTGACTGAATTGTCATTAGACCTCTCTAGTCTCTTCCTTGTATTAGACAGTATGTATTTAACACTTGCTTAGTACAAGGCTTTTTAGTTAACAGTTTATCAGCTGCTGTTCATGTTACCATCACTTTTCATCAAATAGGTCCAGAGCAATGGATATCCAAAGAAATCCTTTCCCCAGCATCATTTAACCATCATGGAACTGAAAAGGTCAATTCTTCCAACTGAAGAGACATTCATGGCTTTGAATGGAAATTTGTAGCAGAGAATGACAGACAAAATATATATATATATATATCCTCGTACCATTGTCCCTTACCTCATAGTTTAATAATAATCTTATTATTTTCCTAGAATCTGCAAATCAACTGCTTAACATTCATATCCAGTTTAATAAGCCTCTTCCAAGTTGCTCGTTCTCTCACCTGAGATTTTCCTTCCTACCCATATAGCTCCCTTTCTCTTCTTTCCCTGCAAGAGGAAGTAGTTGGGTCTGTCCACAATTAGGTAATAATGAATACATTAAAAGCATTTGACTGCCTATACAGGAAAGAATACAGGCTAAGGCATAGGCAAAACAAAGGGAAATACTGAGAAATTTGCCAGTGAAGATGAGTAGTCTGGATAATTTTTGCCAGACGTCCTTTTTATATCATTTAGTATCGAGATTTGAGAGAACAAAATTTTTTAAAATGCTGCAACTTACAATTCATCTTCAGGAGACACAGCCAGGAGAATGGAGTAGAAATGAAAGGTTTATAAATCCATTTGTCAGCATTTATCCCATAAATTTTTAATTCAGAAACAATTGTGTTTATCTTCTGATTTTTGTATCCAATATGTTATGTACTGAGTGACTCATGCTTCTTGATAAATAAAGCACCAAATATATATCTGTAACCACGACCACATATATCATGATTAAATATATATCTATATAACAGCTTTCATATGAGTTTTTCTTGACTCCCAGGCATTTTTTATATTAAACATTCTTAAGATAGCCTTATTTCTTAACCATGATTCTTATACCAGGTGAGCCCTTGATCAATTGAGAGGATTCTTATTAATAAAGGTCAATTATAATAGAGCCTGACATACAAAACTCAGGGAGATACAAAGTGCTCCAATTTCATACACTCTGGTGACTATTTTCCCGTGGATTCAAGGTGACAATATCTTATTGACCCAGCCATCATCACTGTTAGGAACTGGCTGAGCACATTATTATAATTTGGATCCTGCAATATTCAGTGAATACAAGGGTACTTCAAAAAGTTCATGGAAAAGTAGAGTTAAAAGGCAATATGAATCCTTCCATGAACTTTTTGAAGCACATCTTGTATAGTAATTCTTTCTACAGTGGTGACAGATCTGAATTCCAGATGCCTCTGAAAGCAGCTCAATTCTATGACCTTAGATTTGGTGCTCAGATGGACTGGAGAAAAGGGGAGGGAAAGAAAGTCTGTTTGCAGAAAGAAGCAGATTTATAGGGAAAGCAATGATAAGAATCCATGTGGAGAGAGAGAGAGACAGAAGAGACTATCTGTCTTGGTCTCTGACAAACTCCTTAGTTCTCATTCCAGTCCCCATGAGGCTTAGGTATATTAATATAGATATGATACCCTGAATCATTTTGATACCACTTACTCTCCTCTTTATTTTAATTATCTTGGATGGGTTTCTGAGAATTTCCACTGAGAAGTATTTTTGGAGCAAAGAATACCGTTTCTCTGTCTTCTTCCAGAGAATAAGTGATATTTTCAAGGTCTCTATGCAAATCAGTGGTAGAACAGAGCTTAAAGATCAGACTGATTAATTGCCTTCCAGACTGGTCCACCAGTGATCCTTTAAGACATTAGGGCTATTGGCTCCAACTTGAGCAAAACAAGCTAAATGAACCACTCTCTAAGTGGGCACCCGTTCTATCATCTGTCAAAGGCAGGTAAACCAAGCTTTCCAAGACATGAGATGTCCAAAGCACATTTTGCTGTTTTTACATTTTCTAAATCACCAGTATCTTGAAAATTATTTTGCCATAAACTACTTTCCAAATATGTTAACTTTTCAAATGGCTTCTCAATGCCCCAGGGCATTCTGCATTTGAATTAGCCTCATTTGGCAAGTTCCTGGTCCACTTTCCATGCTTTTTCACTTTTTGGACAAATCCTACCTTCTTAATGCCTTAACTTGTTAAAACAATAAAAGATGTGAATGGAAATGTTACAAAAAAGTAAAGCTTATGAGGAGGCAGTGTGTGTTCAATCTTTGACAGCCAGGCTTCATAGCCAGATAACGGTAAGGTCACATTCCAAGTCACTCCCACCGCAGGAGAATGCTGTTGATGGCAGGCAGACAGGGTGCACATGCCTGTAGGCAACTTTAGAAATCTTAGTTGTGTCTTGAAAAGTGGTGCCTTGTGACTGCTGTTGGGAGGAACAGTCTGTGACAAGTGAGAAATTGATGCCTATCTCAGACTCTGCTACTAGATGCCTGAGGCCTCTTTGCTTCCAAGCAGAATTCTTGGAAAACATAAAAGACACTTAAAAAGGAATTGGAACCCGGAGGCTTTAATGAATAAAGATAAATGGAGATTGATGTTCCCTTATTTCTTTTAACTTAACATTTATTTTGACTGCTTTTTAATTTAGCAACTAAAGCTTTAACTTCTACATCTGCTTGAGCTTCTCTAAAAATCTGACTGACAATGAGCTGGAAGGTGATAAAGAAAAAATCCAGATTCAGAAAATGTTGGAGCTGGAATAGACATGACTAATGCTCTCATATAACCATGATGAAAGTCTCCATCTCCTCTGCAAAGACTCTCTTCAGCTGAGATGACAGCAGCTGGGGGTGCAGACACTTGAAGCCTGGAGAGCAAAGGAGGCACCTAGTTGCCTGTCAGATCAGCCAGGTAATAGTCATCACACACCAAAAAAACCACTCCCATGCTAAGAGATTATTCCACCCAATCTCCATTTTACAGATGAGGAAATTGAGGTTCGTAGAGGTGAAATGATTTGTCCAAAGTTGTACATCTGTATTATGGAACAATTCTTAAAGATGCTCTGATTCCTAGTGTGGGGTGTTTTTCCCTTGGAACAAAATGCATATTATGCCACATTCACATACCTATAATAGCATAATAGATGTTCTTAAAGTTGGTATCAAAGAACTATGGGGTACTATAGAAATGGTAGGGTAGGGTTGGGCCAGAAAAACACTGCTTCTCAGAAATAGACATCTCTCCTCTATCTCTATATAATTTTCCCAATTAGATATCCTTTTGCATTAACAAATCTCTCCTTTAATTAAATGTAAAATATTCTGTCAGAAAGTTATCAGCCATTCATGCTTTAATGTGCATAACTCCAGTAAGATGATACACTTTGCTTATTTCTTAAAATCTTCCTAAAAAGGGATAAGGTGTTTTGACTGAGGGGAGACTGTTTTGATTGAGGAAGAGAGAGGTCTGTCTACCGTAGCGCTATTTTTTGAAAATTAGTTATTTATATATATTATACATAGCCCCATTCTCTGACAGCACCAGGTAATAAACAAAAGATGTATGGACACAGAACAGTCTTTGATACTAAATATTGCCCCAGCAACTGTTATGTATTGCTTTACTCTTTACTGAGTTTTGAAGGACTGGCGAAGTTCTCATGCTAGATTTCCCAACTACCTACTGCAAACTACCACTTACACTTTGTTTCATTTTGTTAAGCATTGCCTATCACTTGATTTCTCCTTTAAATGCAAATTCTCCTATGAGGGGTAACACTAAAGTCTTTAACAGCTTTTTATGATATGAAAACAGCTTTGAGCATTTGTCTGATCATGTTATTCTTCTGTTTAAAACCTTTCAATGGCTTTCCATGCTTTGCAGCCTCACATAGGCTTCAGACCCAGGGGGCAGAGGGAGTCTCGTGGAGCCTGTTAATCCAAAGGGGCACCCTGCACCATCTATTGATTGAATAACACTTCACGTATCCACGTATTATTTTAAACTCACCCAGGCTATGTGGTTAACAACAAAATACAAATTCACTTTTAAAAATTTTCCAAATTTCTATTAGCTTGTCATTTGGAATATTTTAAATTAATAGATAATTGTATTATAGGTACTCTCATATGGATCCCCTCAAAAATACTCTTCATCTTAAAAGATTATCTTAATTCTAAAATTTTGATTGCTACTGCCCTAGACAATAGCATCCCGAATCCTCAGCCTGATACACCAAGTGCGCTAGGGCAGCTGCGTGAGCAACTTCTCACAGAGCTCCAGCTGCGCTCACACTCCAGGCCATGCGCAGACAGTTCCTTTTGCCGTATTCCCAGTTTCACCTAGCTAACACCTGCACGTTTTCCAAGAATCAGCACACAGGTATCGTATCAGCACACAGGTATCGTATTTTCCAGAAAGACTTCCTTCACTCCCATCAGACCCCATTTAGCCAAAATGGGGGACATTCCTCTAGTTTGGTGTACTTCCACTAAAGATATATCCCTACCACTTAGACAGGATAAATGTGTGGAACAGTTTGGGAATTACCTTTGAAGAGAGTTGGAAAAGCAAAAGTCTGGGATTTTAACTTCTGATACAGCCTGTGCATAAGAACTTACAGATACCCCTCTCCTCCTAAGTTCCTAGGAAGATAAGCCAAGAAAGGAAATTAAAACTACTGTGGCTTTTAACTATACCCTCAGGAAATGATATTCCTCCCACGTCCCAATGTTGTCCCATGTGATAAATACCAATTTAGAGAAGAACGGAGGCTGGTAACCAAGGCAGACAGGAGGCTGGTGGAACCATCAATAACCTCAGACCCCTCCAGGCAAACAGCCACCTCCTCCATCCCTTCAAAGCAGCTGTGTATTGAATTTCTTTGTCTCTGTGGCTTTGCTTCTTTTCTGGATAAGTAGGTCAGACATTTATCAGGTTCTTTACCCTTGCACATCCCCAGCCAATTTTTCTAACCATTAAAAAGAACAGAGAAAATAAGTGAATTATTCTTGATTCTTTTATGGCAGGTAGCTAATGTGACTTTTCATTCTAATGTCATTTCTGTTTCACTTTAGGGGGTGACCAGGGATAGGGAGCTAATCTTACCCCTTTAAAACTGTATTTTCTCTAAAAAGGTTTAATGGCATTTGGAAATTGCATGCCTCTCATCTTGCCAAATCTTCCCAGCTCAGTCTTCCTAGAATGACTAAGTGTAAGTAGAGGAAGCAAAAGAGTACGTATTTTTAACTTGTGTGAGGGACCTTCTATTTTATTAGTCAACAGTATATAAAGTGTCTGCATATGAAGATAAAGGCACTTGAAATCCAAATGAAAGCATTTATTTAGATCCTAGCTCCTCAAGACGGGTAACAGACTTGAAAAAGATCTCAAAGTTGCAGATGGTATATTTTGGTAAAAACTAAATCAATGGTTCTTTGAACGGTAAGTACGGATATCAGAAAATAGTGTGTGGGTGATATTAGGCTTTATGGCTGCGAGAATGGCTTTTCTAGTTACAACCATCATCTCCCTCTAATTAGCTCAGAATTATGTGGCTTAGAATCATAAAGTTTGAATTGTAGGCAAGGTTCTTCTTTTAAATCATCTTGGGCAGCACAGATAACTCCCTGAGCTTCTTTTTGCTCATCTAAAAAAATGGGGCCACACAGAGAGGTGATGAGGAGTAAGTGAAATAAAATATATAAAAAGATTTTGTAACCTGTAAATTAAGGCTGTTTTCTCAGATCTTCATCCAGGCCAATTTGCTTCCTTTTATATCTTCCTGGTGTGAATCACTAGAGCATGGTCAGAGAAAGTAAGTGCTGTTTAGGTGTCACCAAGAGGGAGAGAGCTGTTTGTATAGTTAAAGCAGGCAGGATTAAAATGTTCACTTTACACATAAATCTGAAGCTGAGAAAATTTCAGGGAATTTCAAGGTTACACAGTTACTATTAGCAGAGCTGAGCCTTGAGTACAGGTCTTCTGGCTCTAGTTCTGGAGTTCCTTTTCTTCTACCAGACTCAGCAGTGTGCTGCTAACAAACTCAGCATTTTAGCATCCCTTCAGTGTTGGTAATAGAGAATGGAAGACCTTGAATAATGTCTGCGTGCTCTGCGTTAGAGATCCATTGCATGCATGTGTGTGTGTGTATAAAATATATATAACTTTTCCTTTTTAAATCCTTCTCATTGGACATTAACACTAAAAGATTCATAGTTCTTCTAAGTGGGTAAGAAAAACAGCAGGTATATGGCGGAGCACATACATACAGATGGTCCTTTAGTCTGCCATCAGGCTTACATACAAAGGCTCTGCCTGGTTCCTTTGTTTAAAAAGGTGTTTGATCTCAGATTTCAGCTGCCTGGGCCATCTGTCCCTCTTGTTTCCCTGAAGTGTGGAGCTTTTTACTAATGTCTGAGGTTATGCTTTTATTAGCTCATTCTGCTCACGGTTGTCTTGCTTTAGTCTTTAATGACTTCTTACGTCTGGATGTTTCCTTTAAACGTTCAAATCATTTCTGCACATGTGATTGCATTAGCTTCCCATGTCCAGTTTCTCTTCCCTCAGAGTCTTTGGAGCTACTCTGTCTCTGGTACTCCATAATCCTATTTTGGGGTATGCTTCTATCATTTATTCTTGGGATCAATTCTTTCTATTTTTTTCCCAAATTTCCTCTTTTTCTCTCTCCTTTGAGTCATTTCTACTACTTCTCTTTAATTTCTATAATAGAACTTTCTTCTTTCTCCAAATTTAATTTGCTTCTATTCCTGGTGGATACTATGCCAGGTGTTTCACATGCACATGGCTTTATGAGACAAGAATTTTTACATCACTTTTCTCATGAGGGACTAAGACACAAAGAGCATCAGTGATGACCCCAAGTTCATGCAGCTGGAAAGGAGCTCAGTTGGGATCCACGGTGGCTATCAGCACTGACCTTGTTGGTTTCCCTTTTCTTCCCTCCCTTAAAGGTATTTTCCCTCCTTTTTGAACTTCAGAACAGGTTATTTCACTCTGAAGAGGACCTAGATTTGTTCTTTTACTTATTCAGAGGCATGTAATCCCTGTATGCAGAGTGCCTCTTCTGTTTTCCCTTCCTACTAGCACATCCACTTCTTGTCAATATTTGACACCTCTGTAGAATTCCACTGAATCCTTCCCACCTCCACTTCTACTCTCCACCACAGGCTATCACCTACAGGACCCTGAGGAATTCACATATTCTCTAAGCACAAGAAAATAACAGGCTATGCTAATAACCACCAAAGGTTACAGAGATTTTCCAAGACAGTTGCCATTTCAAACATCCTACTCTGTTTTTCCCCTAAGTACACTTGTCAGACTGTGTGTTCTGGTTTTGAGTTTGGAAATATATTTCTTCCAGCTAAGCTGTAACTCATCCCAGACATACCAAGTTTGTATAACTGTAGTAATATTAATAAATCAGCAGCTGTAGAAACATGCATTCCTAAACTTCAAAAGATAAACAGCTGAATTTTCTAGATCCTGAGGGATCACTGGAACAAGTCATAATATGCCTAAAAATTTTTCTCTTAGAAAATAGAAGTCTAGTGGGATAAACACAGATATCCCAGTTTGATCCTTGCAGATATTACTGCTTATGAAACCTTTTCCAGCATTTGGAAAAGTCAGTGGCTTTCTGCTTCACTGCACGTTAGCACTTTGTTCTGAACTCTATTATAGCACTCATCATAGCTGTTCAATATGCATACCTTTATTGAGTCCTGACTATGTTCTAGGTGCCATGCTAGTTAGAAATACAGATATAAAGAAGGCCCAATCTCTGCTCTCCAGGGAGCTTAGAATTTGGTGGGGAAGATATGTGTATAAACAGAGTTCCAAAATAAGGTAATAAGTGACATGCTGGAGCTCACAGTTGTAGAATCCTAGGGGAGGGAGCACCCAAATGGCCCCCTCTGTAAAGCACAGCAGATGAATTTGTCTATACATCCATACCACCCTGTCACTACCATTTACCTCCTACTTGAATGAGTTAACTAACAGGTATTGCACTGCAGAAGACTGCACCCACTTTCCTCACTCTTAGTGCTGTGACTTCTTACCCGCATGAACTTCCCCCATCCTCACCTGCCTGAGACATTCCTTAAAGACTCAGCTGGAGGGTCACTTATTAATGGAGATATTCTCACCATGCCACCTCCAAAGACTGACTCCTTTTGCTTAGTGCCTTCTCTCTAAAATAATACCATTAACAATAGTAATAATAAAATAATTATTTACACTATATGCTAGGCATTTTGCCAAACATTTACTATCCATTATCACTATAACCTCAAGTAACAAACGTGGGGTAGTTTTTAGCATTCTTATTTTGAAAATGAGAAAAGAGGCTTAGTAACTTGCCCAAAGTTGCAATGTTTCTTATCCATCTAAACTATGAACTCCATGTCTTATTTAGTTGTGTGAACCAAGGAAATAGGACAGGACATGCCTGTGATAAATTATATGATTAAAAGGTATTTGTTAAATGAGAGAATGAATGAATGAATGAATGAATGCCAGACACAAATGAAGTTGACTTGATCTTCATATTCTACAAGGTACAAAAAACAGATATAATCATCCTCATTTTATAGCTGAAGAAGAAAGTCAGGGAGATGAAGTAATCTGCCCAAATCCCACAAGTAGAAAGGAACAGACACACGTCCCGTGATTCCTAGTCTAAGACTTATATACCACTCAGCCCTCTCGCTGTCAAAGGAGCAGCTTCTCAGGTGTCTTCTCATTCTCCTTTCACATGTCCGGATATAGAGCTGTGTTATGTTTAGTTATGTCAATGCTAAAAACCAAGCTGAGTTCCACGATTTCATTATTTATGATCTCCTGTCCCCAGAACATTGAATTTTATATTTGTTAATCACAAACATTCAGCAATCATACACTGATCAAAACATCTTTTGGGTGGCTTTTCAGCTCTTGACAACAGGTCACCACTAAAAGGAAGGTTTAGAAATATTTTTACTACTTTTTATGGAATTTGAAAAGGTCATAATTGGCAACTCGTTACTCAGAGACAACTGGCTCAAGAATTTCTATCATTGTTTACTAATTTTATCTCAAAATTTTCTCGAAATTGTGCTTGAGATTCAAAGCAATTTCACCTGGTAAGTCAAATTCCATTATAAAAAGTTCCTATAGAGAATTTCATGTATTTTCCTATAAAGAACTATTCAGGAATAAAGTTGTACCAGTCACTCCCTGAAATTAGTACCTCATTTGGCAGATTCTGTTAGTTATCATTTTTTATTTTTTATTTTTGTTGTTGTTGTGAGGAATCAGACTTAGATGTAAAGTGGCGGAGAGCAAGATCAAGCCAATTCCACAAGCAAGAGCTGAAGCCCACAGGGATAGAGCTAAACTCTTGCTTCTAATCTTGCTGGTGTGGGTGTCCTGCAGAAGCCAGGATGTTTCATCATAGAGCTAAATACACACATGTAAAGGTAAAAATAAGCTATTTTTTCTGTGTTCCTCACAGTCTACACAGAACATTTCTGTGGCCTGATGTGTGTGGATTTTTCTCCATACACTAACCAGCTCTCCAGTGGACACCAAATGGGTGTCGTATAATTTAACTCAATTACAACACTATCTACCTAGAGGTAGCATCAGATCTCACAGATTAAGAACTCAGATCTGCTAGATTTCCCCTGCTTCAAATGTCAATTGCAAGCAGTAGATTATCACCTACACTCCTGACTAGCTAGCTGTAAATTGGGGTTACTGCTACCCCATGCTTAGGTTTGATTAATTTGCTAGGACAGTTCACAGAACTCAGGGAAACACAATTACTGGTAAATTAGAAAGGATATTACAAAAGATATAGATGAACAACCAGATGGGAGAAATGCATAGGGCAAGGCATAAGAAGGCAGTGAGGAGCTTCCATGCCCTCTTTGGACATGCCACCCTCCCAGCACCTCCACGTGTTCAGTGACCTGAAAACTCTTCAAACCTGGTCCTTCTGTCTTCATTACATAGGCATGATAGATCAAATCACTGGCCATTGGTCATCAACTCAATTTTCAGATCCTCTCCCTTCCCTCGAGGTCAGCAGAGTGGGGGCGAAAGTTCCAGCCCTCTAATCCCATGTCTGGTTCCCCTGGCAATCTGCCCCATCCTGATGCTATGCAGGAGTCTATCAAGAGGTGCCTTTTTAGAACAAAAGATGTGCCTATCACACAGAAAATTCCAAGGGATTTAGGAACTCTGTGTCACATGTTACTATCACTCAGTAATGAGGGTCAAAGACCAAATATTAGAACAAAAGATTCTCCTGGAAACCATATCTACAAGGGTATTAGGGGCTGTATATCAGAAATCAAGGGCCAAGACTAAAATATATATACATATATACTTTTTTTCTTATTATATCACAATATCATCACATACATGACTTAGGAGTTGGAGAGAAGCTGCAGGAAGATCCAGGTGATGGTGTAGCAGTTTCAGGCCCAGCTGCTGCCTCATGCCAATGAAGAGAACCAGCAAATAAATAGCAATGTGCATGAGTTACAATGGCTGCTGCTTCACTTATACTCTTCAAATCTTGCACAGAATTTTTCTCATGGCCCACCCTAACCAGAACATACAAGAAAGGAAATTCTGGGAATGTAGTTCATTATGGCCAAGTTGATGCATTACAAAGTCCATCCCTTGTCAACCTGACCCTTATATACATCTGTTTAGACCAATGACAATAACAAAGTCACACTTCTCTCTAACATGACAAAACAATCCTATATGAAACAAAAACACACTATCTTTCCCAAGAAGAGAATAAAAGGCCCTTTTTTGTGCTTCAGTGATGTTCATTCCTTTCCTAGCTGATTCATGTACCCTCCTTTAATAACCTGTAACTTACGTATCAAGATATAAGTTAATGACCATTAGCACACCTTATGTTAGATGATAAAGAGATGAGAGAATCAGAGACAAACAAGAAAATATGTTAGTATTTATACAAATATATATAAAAATAAGGGAAAAATAATTGTAACTATTATGCTCCTCACTTCTGCAACCAGTCACATGGTTATAGTTAGTATTTGTAATTACATTCTTAAACTATCCATTCCATATTTCCTTTGCCTTCATTTGGTTGTATTAATTAGCCTGCTGGGATGACCCAAACCTTCATTTCTGAAAGTCTGAACCATTAGCACTCCCACCTGAATTGCATTGTTGTAATTTTCCATTCACTTTAATCATAGGACATGGGAGTACTAAGGGCACTCTAGAAGATCTCTTGCATTCCAAACATACAACTTCATATCCCTATTATATAGCAGCAACCCAATTTCCTCTTGATAGTCAGGACCAGTCACTCTAGCTACTGTGGTAATACCCTTCTTTATCTACTGATTTGTTGGCAAGAAGAGCCCAACATAGCAATGTAGCAGACTCAACTTCCACTTAAGTGGAATCATTGTTGTGTCTCATGTTGAAAGAATTTCTCTGAAATTAAGATCTCAAGACCAGCAGAGATCTTACATCCAAAAGTTGTAGGGATGGGAGCAAGATTGCAGAATAGGTTTCAGCCCTTGAATCTCCACAGAAACATTTGACTTAGCAACTATCCATGAATAAAAATATTTACACAAGAGCTCTAGAATTCAGGTGAAATATTACTGCATCTGGATGGAGCACAGAACTAAGAAAAGATTCATTGAAGAGAGTAAGAAGAACAGTTTCATTTAACCTGTGCCACTCCTCTCACAAACCCACATAGCACAGCACCATGTGGGAGTGGGGAGAGAGAGAGAGAGATCGCCTCAGCTCATGAGTTCTCTTATGGAAAAGTAAAGAGCAAAGTGAGTTCCAACTTTCCAGTGGATGTTGGCACCAGGGCCACCTGTCTGCTGACAGATGTCTAGCAGCTGGTCCACCAAGAATCTCTGGCTGGGCTAACTGGTGAGGGCTTTATTTATTTATTTATTTTTCTTTCTTTTAAAAATTTTTTTGCTTAAGACAGGTGTAAAGACTGAAACAGGTAACTACCTCTTCAAATATACAGACATCAACACAAGGCTACAAGAACCACACAGAAGCAAGGAAACACGATACCACTAAGGGAACAAAAAAAGTTTCAGTAACTGACCCTAAAGAAATGGAGATCTATAAATTGACTAACAAAGAAATGATCATCTTAAAGAAGCTCACCAAGCTACAGGAGAACACAGACAGACAGCTTAACAAAAATCAAAGAAACAATACATGAACAAAATTAGAAGTTCAACAAGAAATAGAAAATATATGTCTGTCTGTGTGTGTGTGTATATATATATATTCTGAAGCTAACGAATGAAGTGACTGAATTGAAAAATTCAATATAGAGTTTCAACAACAGACTCAATTAAGCAGAAGAATCAGTAAGCTTAAAGAAAAGTCATTTAAAATTACCCAGTCAATGGAACAAAAACGTAAAAGAATAAAAAAGAGAGAGGAAAGCCTGCAGGACTTATGGACACCATCAATTGAACCATTATGTGTATTATGGAAGTCTTAGAAGGAGAAAAGAGAGAGGCAGAAATTTTATTTATAGAAATAATGTCTGAAAAATTCTCAAGTCTAGGAAAAGAAATGGATGTGTATATACTTATTCCCATACTTATTAAGCTGAAACATTAAGTATGTACAGCTTCTTCTATATCAATCATCCCTCAATAAAGTGGTTTTAAAAATCTAAGTGTCAAAATATAGTTGTAGAGAGATAAGTGGATAGATATTTTGCCAATGGATCAGTTGGGCAGTTGGGGTAATAATTGTAAGAGGCGCCATGCCTATTTCTATGCTTTGATTTCAGGGCCCATGTATTCCTGGCCATGGGAGATACAGCACCATATATTGGACACTGATTTAGATTATATATTTCAAATTGTGTGACATTCTCCCAGTCTTTCATGTTAAAATGCCAGTTGTAACTGAGTGCTATAACTTAATTTTCTAAAGGTTATCCCACAAAGGCAATTTAATCAAGCCAACTGCTTCAAGATGATGGGGAACATGGTAAGACCAGTAAATTCCAATAGAATGGGCCCATTGCTATCCTCCATTTGCTGGCAATTCCTTTGTCAGAAGTAATGCTATATGGGATACCATGACAGTAGATAAGGCATCAAGTCCATAGATGGTAGTTTTATCAGAAGCAGTGCATGCAAGAAAGGAAAATCCATATCAACAGTAAGTGCCTATTCCAACAAAAACATTGCCCCTTCTACTGTGGAAGGAGCCCAATAAATTCAGTCTACTACTGATTCTTCTAGGGAATGTTGCCATATTGGGGCCCAGTTTTGATCTCTCCTGTTGGCAGATTGGGCACTCAGCAATGGATGTGCTAGATTGGCTTTGATGAATGGAAGTCCATATTGCTGAGCCCAAACATACTCTCCACCTTGGCCACAATGATTACTTTGTTCATGAATTTAATGGGCATGAGTGGCTGGGGATGGGGCTGATGTACACAGAGAAGGTTATCCTAAGCACCTGATTTTAAAATTCTTCCTCTGTTGGTGTCATCCTTTCATGAAGATTCATATGGGAGTCAAATATTTCTCCATTCAATGACTGTTTGGAGAAGTATATCCAAGTACTTATTCTACAGACCTCCTTGTCACCAATTTTCAAACCGTGTGACCTTCAAGTCCCTGACAACCCAGCCAAACCATTAGCAACAGCTCATGAATCAGTACAGACACATACTAATGGCCATCTCTTCTTATAGGTAAAATGAACATCCAGATGCATTTCTTGAAATTCTGCTCACTAGAAGATTTTCTTTCATCATTGTCCTTTTCAGTTGTCCCTGACTGGGGCTGTAGTTTTGTGGCTGCTCACTTTTGGGGTGGTGCCTTTATATTACTCAGAAACATCTGTAAACCAGGCCACAGGCTTTTCCTCCTCAGTCAGTCAGCCATAGGTAGTGCCCCTTAAAACCATAAATATGAGCTTTGAGAGAGAAGATAGCAGGAGTAGGGGCCATAGACATTTGAGCTACTTCCTTATATAACTTACTTGTGCCATCAGGGTCCACTTGAGCTTTATCTCATATATTGCTGTCATTTGATGATTAAGTGCTGCTCTGTACACTTACCTTTAGCATTTGATGCATCAGATAACTTCCAGTTTACAATGGGCACCTTAGGTCTTATAATAACTTAGCAGCCATGGCCAAGTACGTGGTCTCTACTAAGGCCTAGTAGCAAGCCCAAATTTGTTTCTCAAAAGGAATAGTTATTGACAGAGGATGGTATGACTTTGTATAAAAATCCTAAGGGTCTTCTCTGGGTTTAACCTATAAAGGCCTGACAAAGACTTTAAAAACCACCTCTGTCTACCACTGACATTTCAAGCATCATCATATCTGTTAGGCCATATGATCCAAGAGTAGCCAAAGATAGCCATGTGGCAGACTAGTCACATGGTTACAGTTGGTATTTATAACTATATTCTTTCACTACCCATTCCACATGCCTTTTGCCTTCAATAAGCACCTCAGTTGGTTATGGTTCCCAGCCAGATAGGATGATTCCAAACCCTCATTGCTGGCATACATAGCAGCCTGTTCTTATTGCAGAGCCTTCTCTTATTCTGAATCCCACTTAAAACTAGTAGGTTTTGGGGTTACTCAATGAAAGGATTGGAGTAACATGATCTAATACAGTATATGTTGCTTCCAGAATCCAAAAAGATTCATTAAGCATCGTACCTTTTTCTTAGTGGTAGGATTCCAAATGCAACAACTTGTCCTTCACTGTGAAAAGGATATCTCAACATGTTCCTGTTCGCTAGACTCCTTAAAAGTTCAGTAGGTCTCTGAATTTTGGGTGAATTTATTTCCTACCCTCTGGGACACAAGTGCCCTACTGTTGTGTCTAAGGCAAGAATCAGCAAACTTTTTCTATAAAGGGCCAGAGAGTAAATAGTTTAGGCTTTGTGGGCCATGTAACTCACTTCATCACAGCTACTTAACTCTTCATTGTAGTAAAAAAAAACAGCTATAGAAAATATCAAAACAAATGAGTGTAGTTGTATTCCAATAAAACTTTATTTAAAAAAAAAAAGGGGGGGTGGGAAAAATTTAGCTTGCAGGCCGTGGTTTGCTGACTTCTTGTCTAGAGGAGCTGATTTTTCCTAATCAGCAGGTTCAGTTAGCAACATAACATCAACGTAATGGACAAGTATGATGTCCTGTGGAATGAAGAGCTCATAAGATCCCTTCAAACAAGATTATGACATATAGCTTGAGAGTTGATATACCCCCGTGGTATAACCCCTGTGGTGAATGTATATTGCTGGGTTTACCAGCTGAAGGAAAACTGCTTCTAATAGTCTTCAGTAGCAGTTATACAGGAAAAAAAAAAGTATTTGCTAGATCAATAGCTTCATACCAGTTTCCAGAGGATGTATTGATTTCCTCCACCAAAGAAACTACATTTGGAATTGATCTGCAATTTGAGTCACCACTTTATAAATTTATGATAATCCACTGTTATTCTCCAAGATCCATGCATTTTCTGCACAGACCAAATAGATGAGTTGAATGAGGATGTGTAAGAAATCTCTACCCCTACGTTTTTCAGGTCTTTGATTGTGTCACTAATCTCTGCTATACCTCCAGGAATGCAGTATTGCTTTCAGTTTACTATTTTTGCAAAAAGAGGTAGTTCCAGTGTCTTTAACTTGGTCTTTCCTACCTTACTAGTCCTTAATCTGTGGATCACGAAACCAATGTGGAGATTCTCCTAGTAGCTGAATATATATCAGAGAACTAGAAAATAAACACAGAGTGGGTACAGAGATCCACTGAGCTGACTGTGAGATGGGTTCTCTGTTTTGGTGACTCAAGTCAAACATTTGTTTACTAGACTTCCATTTATAAGAGTTAATCAAGACTTAAATGGGCAGCCCATTTATTTCAGTTGTCAGCAAACCATGATCAATTAGTAAGTTAGGTTTCTGTTTGCTGCTTTAGTTCCACTGTTCATTTTGATAACTTTATCCACCTTTTCTTTGATGATTAAATACCAATACTTGGCCCCTGATGTCCCTGGATTTTGCTATGCTCATTGCATTTAGGGATCCTACTCTGATGGTAGGAGTTTCCACTGTAACTTATGATATACAAAAAAGAGTCACTACTAAGCTCTTAAAGGACACTGAGGCTCCTCTCACAAATTTATTTCTCATAACCATGGCGAACAGTGTGTCCCCTCGATGTTCTTTTGGATGGGTGAGCAGTTCTTGCATAATAAATCCACAATAGCATTCCAATTATCCTAAGCTTTAGATAACTTTCTTTAAACTATACCAAGGAAATCCTCACATTTCAACATCATTTAAAGTAGGCCATCTTTGGGTACTTATTTCAGTCAATGAACCAAATAAACTGTTAGAGTTATTTCTTTTCCATAAGCTAAAATGTTCAATCCAGAATTTCTGTTTAGTGAGCATGTATTAATAAACTTGGCCTGATTTAGCTATATTTCCATCCACTTTAATTCTAAACCTTTAGGAGCCATTTGCACACATACTACCCAGGTTTCTATTGATATAAGTTTGCAAAATCAAGCAATTCTTTTGGTTTATACCTCCTCATGGGTAATACTTTTTACCTTATTCTTTGAGACCTGCTGAGACTTGAGTCTAGTTATAGATCCATAAGCAAGAACAGATGATAGGAGTAGGTCCTGAGAATGATCCGTAGTTCCTTGAAAGGCAGCTATCTTAAGGGATGGCATTATAGTTTCCTTAGGCAAGAAGAGACTAACCTCTTCAGGCAGGATGGAAGAGCTTCTATTACTAGCACAAGGGCTCAGTGGAATTAGATGTCCAAAGTCAACAGCTTCCTCAATATCTGCCCATATGTCCCCATCCCAATTTTCAAAATTTTATTCCTTCCCAATAAATCCCCTAGCTTTAACAAGAAAGACCCTGTGAGATAGGGACTTCAATTTGCTCTGTAATTCGGCCACCTGAAGTATTAGACTGAGTTTAATTTTTAGAAGTCTAGGCCCTTTGGCTATAGGAGGTAAAGGTTTTTCAGGGAAGTCATAAAAATTTTCAGATCTCTTACGTGGATATGCAGCTGGGAATTCGAAGTCCTGAGCTCAAACTTTTCTTTTCCTAGGTTCTCTTGCACAATTAGAAGCAATAATCTAGCCCCATTATATTCCTTATTTTCACTAAAATGTTCTGTAACAGAAAAGGTTTGGTCACCTTTCCTACCATAGGCACTTGGAATGTACAGGTGATGACATGAGCAATTCTTTTGCTGTTGCATGCCATGGACTGCCAGTTTTTCCTTTCCCACTGGACACAGGGTGAGTAGTGCTTTTAAACTAATAATATCAGAGAACAAATTCCAGAAATCCCAGGAATGATTTAGAATTCATCTACAAAATTTTGTTCCTCTGAAGCCATTCTTGATACAAATTCTTTATCAGTCGTGATTCAGTCATAAAAGCAGAATCACTAGGATAGGGGGTGGGGGAGACAATGATATGTCACAGGGATTGTACATTATGCAATTGTAGGAATTGGTCAAATAGTCTCCGTAAGGCTGCTGTCTTTACATCTGGTACAGGAGCATGAAGTGGTATTGCTGGCTCATATTGTAAGTTTATTCTATAATTTTCTTTTTAATTTTTTGAAGGAACTTCCATACTGTTTTTCATAATGGCTGCACCAATTTATACTCCCACAAGGGTTCTTTTTTCCCACATCTTCGTCAACATGGTATCTCTTGTCTTTTGGATAATAGTCATTCTGAAAGGTGTGAGGTGATATCTTATTGGGTTTTAATTTTTACTTTCCTGATGAGTAGTGATGTTGAGCACCTTTGCAAAACCTGTTGGCTATTTGTTTGTCTTTGGAGAAATGGCTATACAGGTCCTTTGCCCATTTTTAAATTAGCTTATTGTTTGTTTTATTTTGTTTTGTTTGCTGTTGAGTTGTATGGATTTCTTAAATATTTTTGATATAACCCCTTATTGGATATAGGTTTGCAAATATTTTCTCCATTCTAAGGCTTGCCTTTTCGTTTAATTTTATTGATTGTTTCCTTTGCTGTACAGAAGCTTTTTAGTTTGATGTGGTCCCACTTGTTTATTTTTGCTTTTGTTGCTTGTGCTTTTGGTGTCATAGCCAAAAAGTCATTGCCAAGACCAACGTCCAAGAGTTTTCCCCAATGTGTTCTTCAGAATTTTTAGTTTCATGCCTCACATCTAAGTCTTTGATCCATTTTGAGTTAATTTTTATTTATGGCATGTGATAATGCCAGGGTTGTTTCCAGGTCTGTAGCTGGAACCAGAGCCTGCAAGCCTGCCATCTGGGAATGTGGCTACCTTCTCAAATAGCCCTCCTTGGTTTGGGGCTCCCCTGGGGTTTTGCAACTTCCTACCTGGATCCCACAATTCCCACAAAGGCACTTTTGTTTGTGGATGACTGCCAGATGAGTGTTGCTGTGGGAGGATATGAGCGGGGGGTGGAGGGACCTATTCTGCCATCTTGCTGGAGTACCTCTCTCCTGTATTTTCTGGAAGTGCTTTCATAAGATCAGTATTATTTCTTTGCGAAGTCATCTGGGCTTGAGTTTTCCTTGACAGACACAGAGATATTTAATTTTTTTATTTTATCTTATGTCAGTTTTATTAAGTTTTGATTTATAGGGGCTTTTCCTCCATCTAAGTTGTTCATTTTATTGGCTTACAGTTGTTTTTAATATTTACTTTGTATTGTAGGGTATATAAAAATGTTTTCTCTTTCATTTCTGATATTAATAATTTGTGTTTTCTTTCTCATTTTATTGATTTGCCTAGTTCATCATTTAAAAAAAAGTAATTCTGTTTTCTAAGAACCAGTTTTTTGTTTTATTGATATTCTCTACTGTTTGTCTCTTTTCTATTTTATTGATTTATGGTTTAATTCTTATTACGTCCTTCCGTTTACTTGGGTTTAATTTTCTCTTCTTCTCCTAGCTTTTTAAGGTAGAAAGGTGGATCATTGAATTTATATCTTTTTTCTTTTCTAAAATAAAATATTTAAACTGTAACTTTCTTTCTAAGCACTGGCTTAGTGGCATACCATAATTTTGATATATTTAGTGCAAAGTATTTTCTAATCTTGCTTGTTTTCTTCTTTGATCTATGTCTCATTTGTAGGTATGTTGCTTATTTTTCAAATAGAGATTTCCAAAACAGTTTATTGTTACTGATTTTCAAATTAATTCTTTTGTGGTTAGAGAACATACTTTGTACTCTTAAATTATTTTAAATTTATTACAACTTTTCTAGCCCAGAATATGACTTATATTGGTGAATATTCTATGTGCACTTGAAAAGAAAGGCTTTAGGGTGTGGTGTTCCATAAGTGTCAATTAGGTTAGGTTGTTTGATAATGTGATCCAAATTTTCTATATTTTTATAAATTTTTTTGTGGTTTATTCTATTAGTTACTGAGTGATGAGTGTTAAAACTTCAAACTATGTTTGTTTGTGTTTTGTTCTGTCATTTTTTGCTTCGTGTATTTAAATCTTTGTTATTGGTGTTCACACATTTAGGATTGCGTCTTTGTGAAAAATCGACCTTTTTATTACTATGACATGTCTCCTTTTTTTTTTAGCAACACCCCTTTGTCTTGAAATCTACTTTGCATTATATCCACTCCAGTTTTCTTATGTTTAAGATTTGCATTTTATGTTTTTTTCTTGCTTTTACTTTTAGATCTGCCCACATATTTACCATTTTCTCTGTTCTTCATTCCTTTATTTAGATATGAGTTATCTGAAGAACTGCCATTAGCATTTCTTGTTGTGAATATTTGCTAGTAATAAGTCTGTCAGCTTTTGGCTTCAAATGTCTTTATTTTGCCTTCATTTTTGATGGATATTTTCTCTGGAAATAGAACTCTAGGATCATATATATATATATATATTTTTTTTTTTTTTTCATTTTCTTTTGGTTTAAATTATTCCTTTTAAGAAGCCAGTAGTCAATCTTATCTTTGTTCTCCTCTGCATAAATTAGTCTTTTTCTTTCTGTTATTAATTTATAGCCATTTTCCTATTATGTTTGCTTGTCATTGTGAATGCCACATTTTTGAGAGTCTGAATTATGTTGTCTTTTTAATTTTTATTCACTTATTTATTTGGCAGCTGGCAGGTATGGGTATTTGAATCTTTGACCTTTGTGTTCCCAACATCATGCTCTAACCAGCTGAGCTAACTGGCCTAGCATGTTGTCTTTTTTTAAAAAGTGTTGAGATTTTACTGGTAGACAGCTAATATAATGTCAAATTGGCTTTCTCTTGTGGTGGCTTGTTTTAGGCTTTGTTATGGCCTAATCAATAGTATTTCTTACATTTGAGCTATACTGGGTGTACACCGAAGTCATGGCCCTTCTGCAGTCTGAGCTATGTATCCCACATGCTCCGCTAGAATTTTTAATTGTTCAGAACTCTAATAATCCCACCACTGTGAGATCTCAATACATGTTCAGTTCACAGCTCCCCAGTGGTTTTGCTCTACTAGACCTGTGGAGTCTCCTTTTGTGCATTCTCAGTTTCAAATTTGACCAAAGATTTAATGAGACTCCTTTGCACATTTCTCTTCTTTGTGCTCACCACTTGAGTACCATGAACGGCAAATCGCAGTCTCTGTGAAAGTCTTAAACTCTATTTTCTCTTTCTTCCACCTAGCAAAATCATTGCATTCTATTTTGATTCCACTTGCAGTTTGGAAAAAGCTCTTAAGCAGAAAACTGGGGTAAAGTGGAGCTCGGTTTGTATGTTTCCATTCTCTCCAGGATCACAGGATCACTATCTGTTTCTAATACCTGAAAACAGTTACTTCATACATTTTTTCCTCTTTTATATTTGTTGGAGACATGGAGGCAAATCTGACAGCTGCTATTCCAGAGTGGCATAAACTGGAAGTCCTCTGTTACATTTTTTTTTTTTTTAATTCGGGGATTTTCAAACAACAAAGTTCACTCTTCGGGTTGTATTATTTCATGAGTTTTTGACAAATGCATAGTCAGGTGTTCACCACCACATTACCATTTAGAACAGTTTCATCACCCTAAAAATTCTAGTGTAGCCCCTTCATAATCAACTCCTTCTCCCTCCTCAGACCCTTGGCAACAATTCATCTATTTTCTATACCTATAGTTTTGCCTTTTCCTAAATGCCAAATACATAATCATATAATATGTAGCCTTTCGGTCTTGCTTCTTTCCATTTGAAAAATAAATTTAAGATTTATCCGTGCTGTGGCATGAATCAATAGTTTTTTCCTTTTTGTTGTTGACTGGTATTCCATTGTATGGACGTACCACAGGTTCTTTATTAATTTGTCTATTGAAAGTCATCTTGATTGTTTCCATATTTTGGTAATTATGAATAAAATTGATATATACATTCATGTACAGGTTTTTGTATGAATATGTTTTTCATTCACTTGGGTAAATACATAGTAATGGTATTGTTGGGTCCTATGTAAGTGTATATTTAACCTTATAAGAAACAGCCAAAGTGTGTTCCATTTTGTATTCTCCACCAGAGATAAATGTGAATTCTTGTTTTCCGCATCTCAAGCAGCATTTGGTACTGTATTTCTTTTTTAATTTAATCCATTCTAATAAGTGTATAGTGGCACCTCATTGTTGTTTTAATTTGCAGTTTCCATACTGTGTTCCATTTTGTATTCTCCACCAGAGATAAATGTGAATTCTTGTTTTCCGCATCTCAAGCAGCATTTGGTACTGTATTTCTTTTTTAAGTTAATCCATTCTAATAAGTGTATAGTGGCACCTCATTGTTGTTTTAATTTGCAGTTTCCATACCTTTTCATATGCTTATTTACCATAAATACATATTGAATGAACTTGGCTTAATTTTCACATACAGGAGCTATGCCACCAAACTGAAGCATATGTATTTTTTTCAAGTGTGCATGGGTAATTTAGAAAAATTGACCACATACTTGAACATACATCAAGGCTCAAGTATTTTAAAAATATTAAAACCATGCAGTTATACAGAATTAATTTAATAGTTAGTAATGATAACTATAAAATTTTCAAATATTAGAAAATTGAGCAATACAACTTTAAGTAATCTAAGTGTCAAAAATAATCTTGTGGAAATTAGAAATATTTCAGCTAAATAATTACAAAACTGACATAAAATTTGTGAGCTGTACCCAAGTATATGTTTAGAGAATAACTACAGCTTAAGATGCTTGTATTAGAATTCAAGAGTGACTAAAAATAACAATGGTCTAAGCAGACATTTCAAAAGGAAAGTAGAGGCATATACTAACCTAATGAAAATAGGTGAAAGTAAGCAAAATAAAAATTAGAATAGTAAATAATTAAGTAGGAAACAAAAGTAAAATAGAATCAAGAATGCTAAGTTTGAGAGTAATGAAGTTACCAAAATTAGAAAGGAATAAATGAATACCAACACAAATCATAAAAACAGCATAAGAGAATGAAATGACAAGCCATGGACTGGGAGAAAATATTCGCAAATCACATATCTGATATAGGCGTTCATCCAGAACACACTAAAAAACAACAGTAGAGAACAACAGCAAGAAAACAATTAAAAACTGATAAAACTTCTTAGACTGTATTTTTACATTTCTAATTAAAATGGATCTACTATTCTGTAAACAGTGAAAGCTTTAATTGTTGGGAGTTTGTATATGTACAGTGCACAAACACACTTTAAAAAAATAATTAGCCAAATCTATCTACCTGTGATTCTGTCTTTTTTTAACGTAATTCTCCTCTCAGGAACATGTTTAGAAAATCACTGCCCTCATTTTTCCACATGACATCTGTTTGAAGGTCACTTTCATGTTTTCTCCCAAGCCCTCATTCCTTCAGCCTCAACTATTCTCCATACAGTTTTATTTTTAGATCATTTTCCATTCTGCTTTCAACCTCATTTTTTTGCAGCACTTTGTTCGTGTTCCTCATTCACAGAGGGCTGGAACAGGTGGTACCCACTACAAAATTTTCCAGATGGGAATTACAGGACTAAGCATAGAAATATTGATAATTCTTCAATGTTGAATCCTGTTTCTCTTAATTTTGCCTGAGCTGCCTTAAGAAAAATATTATTTTTGGAGGCAATCAAATCTCACTTTGCTCCTTCAAATTATATCCCAACTCTCCTCTCCTGCATTATCAGTTTTTACCTTTGTCTACATCATTTTCATCAGTATACAACATGATGCTATATCTCTCATTTTGCAAAACAGCAATTCTAAAAATTAAAACAACTATCCTCCTTTGAGCTATATATAGCAAGTTATCATTTGTATAAATGGGAGGAGAGATATATGTATTTGCTTATAGCTGGATAATCTATCTCTGGAAGGATATTAAGAAAAGATAGCATTTAATGCTCCCAGAGAGGGAGACTATGTAGCAATGACCTACTATATTGAAAGGGTTCTCAGTCTTCAAAAACTTATTTCCATTCTCTCTTGAAATTGTTCCAGTCAAGCTTTTATCTTAAAAACTCCACTGAAATTGTTTTTGTCACATCATCTCCTACCTCCCACATTGCCAAATCAAAGTGAACTCTTAGATGCTTTTTTATTCAAAGTCAGCAGCAGCATGTGACTTGATCATTCTGTTTACTTGGCTTCTAGGCCATATTCCCTCCTTTGTTTTCTACTGTCCTTTTCTCAGTGTCCTTGTCTTGATCTTTCTACTTCTAATGAAGAAGTGCCCCAAGGCTCAGTTCTTTAACTTCTTCCTTCTCTTCTTGATGGATTGTATAGTTTCAGGTGGCTTTAAAAAAATTTTATCTCTAACCTTTATTTGTTCAGGACACATATATCCAACTGTCTTTTTGATATCTGCACTTATGTAATATAATAGACAGCTCACACTTTACTTTTAAAATTTAGTTATCTATGTAAATAAACATTTTATCTAGATTTACATGGTTCTAAATTGAAAATTTTTGTTTCCTTTCTATCCTCCAGCCTCTTAGTCCCCCATTTTGGGGACATTACACGCTTTTTTTAATATATATTCTTTCAGAGATAGATTATTCCTCTACAAGCAAATACATATAGACTCTCATCTCCATTTATACAAATAACTTGTTATTTTGTACATTTTTTGTAGTTAACTATGTATCACCTTAGACATTCTACCATGTCAACATGGAACTATCTAATTTATCATCTGTTATTTTTTCAGCTCTATAGTATTTTATTATATAGATATATCTTAATTTGTTTAACCAGTTCTTTACTGATTGGCAGTGAGATTGTTTCCATCTTTTGCTATTACTAACAATGCTGCAATAAATAAGTTTACAAACATGCTATTTCTCACCTGTACGTGTATATCTCTAATATTCTAGAAGTGAAATCTCTGAGTCAAAGTGGAAGCATCTATAATTCCAACAGATTTCTGACAAACTTCCCTTACATGGATTTTACAAATTTATACTCCTCTTAGCAATGTATGAAAGATCCTGTTTTCCCACATTCTTGCTAACATTGCCCAAAATGTTGCATTAAATATTTTTATTTGGCCAATCTGATAAGTAAAAATATTGTATTTCTCAGTAGTTGTAATTAGCACTTTTCTTATTTTGAGTGCTGCTGGACATCTTTTCCTATGCTGAATTAATACTTGTGCAGTATATTCTTTTCTGTGACCTTTTATATCCATTCTATAAGATTATTGGTTCTTTTCTTATTGATTCACAGGAACTCTTTACAGATGAGGAAAATTTGTCCTCTATGATATGATCCAAACTTTTATCTCTCTTTCGTCTTTGAATTTGCTTGCAGTTTGCAGAACAGTATTTAGAAATGGCTATACAAACTATATGAATGTTTAAAGAATAATAAAATGAACACAAAGAACCTCTCTGCATAATTCCCTACATGCCAATCACTAATGACATATTCTGCTCTCCCACTATTATTCTAAATTTTCTTAATTACCCTTTTCCTTTTCTTTATAAACTTATCACTGACGTATTTTTAAATATAATATTGTTTAGCTTTATCTGTTGCTAAAATTTACATAAATGGAATAATATGTTTGTTTTTATGGTTTGCTTTTCTGTTGCTCAAATGATGTTTTTATGGTCATGCTGATGCATGTCTTTAGTTAACTAATTTTTATTGCCATATAGCATTACATTTGGTACAAAGTATTACAGTTTTTTAAATCCATTTGAATTTTGACATTAGATATTTGAGTCATTTTCCTTATCATCTCTCTATGCATTTACTTAGTTTGGTATTCTGAATAATGCTGCAGTGAGCAATCTTTTACATTTCTTGATGCACATGCACAATGATTTGTCTAAGGTTGTACCTAGAAATGGAATAACTAGGTTTTAGACTATGTAAATGTTAAAATTGAACAGAGTATGCCAAATTGTCTTACAAAGTGGTTTTCCTAGTTTATACTACTGTAAGCAATGTATGTGTCCCTTTTCTTCACATCCTTGCCAATGCTTGGTATTGGGTGAGTTATTTTATTTATTTTTTATTTTTTTATTGTTATAGGTGCTTTTGTTGAAAGGTGACTTCTTTCCTGATGTTCCTGAGCATCTTAAGAAGTCTGAATAGCAGGGTTCAGGAAAGAGTCCTGAGTGCCACTTTTTGCTTACCTAAGTCCCTACGAGGCCAATTAATGTCATCTGCTGAGTGTAGAAATGGGGCTAAAGGAGATGTTCAGGGGTGAGAGAGGTCACTCCTGAACAGAGTGGGACTCCCTCCACAGCTTGCTGCCAGCCTCCAGGCCTCTTCCAAGTGAGGATTGTGGATGCAATGGGAGACAGTGTGAGCTGCCTCCAGCCTGGCTGGGCACGTAGGTGAATTATTAATTCTCACCAGACTTTAGCATGGAAAATGTGATTTTACTATGGTTTTAATTTATAGTCCCAGATTATTACTGAGTCTAAGCATCTTTTAATGTGCTTTCATATGTCTATGCACTAGTCATGTTTCATCTGTCATCTTACTCCATGTTTTTCTTGTTTTTTTTCTGATTAATTGATAGAACTATATTTTTATTTTTAAAAAGTTTGTCACTAAATACACATAAAATACCATTTACTATACTATCAATCATTTTGTTAAATTTTTATTTTATTTTTAATTGAAAAATAATTATTGTATATATGTGTGTGTGTGTGTGTGTGTATATATATATATGGGATGATGCTTTGATAAATGTATACATTGTGGAATGATCAAATCAGGCTAATTAATATTTTTGTTATCTCATATACTTATTATTTCTTTGTGGTGAGAACATTTAAAATTCACTCCTTTAAAATATGCGATACATGATTAGTAACTATAGTTACCATGCTGTACAACAAATCACCAGAATTTGTTTCTCTTGTCTAACTGAAACTTTGTACCCCATTTGACTAATGTCACCCCCTTCCCTGTCCATTCCCCCATCCCAGCCCCACTGCCAGCGTCTGTGTAGCCATCATTCTACACTTTACTTCTATGAGTTCAACTTTTTCAGATTCCACATATAAGTGAAGTCATCTGATATTTGTATTTCTGTGCCTGGCTAATTTCACTTAGCATAATGTCCTCTAGATTCATCTATATTGTTGCAAATGACAGAATTTCTTTCTTTTCTAAGGCTGAATAGGATCTCATTGTGTATGTTTACCACATACCCATTCATTTATTGATAGGCACTTTGGTTGTTTTTATATATTTGCTATTGTGACATCTTAATCATTTTTTAATGTAAAGTTCAGCAGTTTTAAGTACATTCACATTGTTATACATCCAATGTCCAGAACTTTTCATCTTGCTAAATCGAAACTCTATACACATTAAACGAAAGCTCCCTATGTCCTCCTACCCATACTGACAGCCACCATTCTACTTTTCTATTTCCATGTCTAATTTCTATGAGTTTCACTATTCTGACCACTTCATATAACAGGAATAATACAGTGGTTGTCCTTTTGTAACTGGCTTGTTTCACTTAGCATCATGTCCTCAAGGTTCATCCATGCTGTTATAATTTGTCAAAATTTCTTTCCTCTTTAAGGTTGAATAAAATTCCATTATATGTAAATATCACATCTTGACTATCCCTTTATCCGGTGGTGAACAACCGGGTTGCTTCTATCTTTTGGCTATTGTGAACAGTGCTACTATGAATGTTGTACACAAATATCTCTTTGAGACCTTGCTTTCAATTCTTCTGGATATATACAGCAGTAGAATTGCTGAAGCATATGCTAAATCAGTTTGTAATTTTTTGAAGAGCCACCATGCTGTTTTCCACCGCAGTCGCAACATTTTATATTCCCATTGGAGTATAGGGGTTCCAATTTCTCCACACCCTTGCCAAACTTTGTTCTTTTCTGTGTATTTTTTGATAGTACTTGTCCTAATAGGTATGAGATGATGCCTCGTTGCTGCTTTTGCTTGTTTTGCTTGCTATTTATTTTTTATGTGTTTGTTTATTTTCAATTTTTCTATTGTTTATTTATTTATTTAATTGACATGTAATAATTGTACATGTTTTTAAGGTACAGAATTATATTTCAATACCTGTATACAATGTGTAATGATTGAATCAGGGTAACTAGCACATCCATCATTGCTAAAATTTATCATTTCTTTGTGATGACAACATTTGAGCTCCTCTCTTCTAGCCATTTGAAAACAAACAATAAATTACTGCTAATTATAGATACCTAGCACTACTGGAGACCACTAGATTGTATTTTTCCTATCTAGCTGTAATTTTGCATACATTAAGCAACCTCTCTCTATCCCACCTCCCCCTACCCTTTCCAGCCTCTAGTAACCACAATTCTACTCTCTACTTATAAAAGTTCAACTTTTTTCTTTTTTTTTTTTAGTTCCCACATATGAGTGAGATCATGAGATATTTATCTTTCTGTGCCTGACTTATTTCACATAACATAATGTCTCCCAGCCTGATTAATTGCCACAAATAACAGGATTTCATTCTTTTATATGACTGGGTAATATTTCACTGTGTACATATACCACATTTTCTTTATCCATTCATCTATTGATGGATACCTAGGTTGATTCCATATCTTGGCTATTGTGAATAGTGCTGTAATAAACATGGGGGTGCGGATTTCTCTTCAGTGTACTAATTTCCTTTCCTTTTGATAAATAACCAGTGGGGGGATTGCTGGATCATGTGGTAGCTCTATTTTTAGTTTTTTGAGGAACCTCTATACTGCTTTCCATAACAGATGCATTAATTTACATTCCCACTAAAGTATACTACAATGATACAGTAACCAAAACAGCATGGAACTGGTGTAAAACAGACATGTGGACAAATGAAACAAAATAGAGAATACAAAAATAAGTCCATGTATCTACAGCCAACTGATTTTCAACAAAGGTGCCAAGAACATACGTTGGGGAAAGGGCAGACTCTCCAAAAAATGGTGCTGGGAAAGCTGGAGATCCATATGCACAAAAATAAAACTAGGAATAGAGAATACAAAAATAAGTCCATGTATCTACAGCCAACTGATTTTCAACAAAGGTGCCAAGAACATACGTTGGGGAAAGGACAGACTCTCCAAAAAATGGTGCTGGGAAAGCTGGAGATCCATATGCACAAAAATAAAACTAGACTCTTATCCCTAACCGCATACCCAAATCAATTCAAGATGAGTTAAAGACTTAAATGTAAGACCTGAAACTATAAAATTACTAGAAGACATAGGGGACACACTCCAAGACATTGGTTTGGGCAAAAATTTTATGGGGAAGACTTTTAAAGCATGGGCAACAAAAGCAAAAATAGACAAATGAGACTATATCAAACCAAAAAACTTCTGCACATCAAAGGAAACAATCAACAGAGTGAAGAGGCAATCTGCAGAATAGGAGAAAGTATTTGCAAACTATTCATTCAACAAGGGATTAATATCCAGAATAAAAAAAGAACATAAACAATTCAACAGCAAAAAGCAAATAATATGATTTAAAAGGAACATAAACAATTCAACGGCAAAAAGCAAATAATATGATTAAAAAATGGGCAAATGTATGAGTTCCCCTTTCTCCATGTCGTCCCCAGCATTTGTTATTTTCTGTCTTTTTGGTAATAGTCATACTAGCTAGTGTAAGATAATATCGCATTGTGATTTTGATTTGTATTTTTCTGATGATTAGTGATGTTGAGCATTTTTTTCACATACTATTTGGCCATTTGCATGTCTTCTTTTGAGAAATGTCTATTCATCTCATTCACCCACTTTTTTTTATTGTGGTAAAATATATATAGCGTAAGGATTGCCAATTTAAGTCATTTTAAACGTTACAATTGTGTGTATTTAATTACATTCACAATGCTGTATCAATGACACCTTATCTGGAAACAGGTTATTTGCACATACAATCATGTTAAGATGAGATCATACTCAATTAGGGTAGGCCCTATTCCAACTGCAGTATCTTTGGGCTGAGGGATAAAAATTGAGGCAGGGCTGTCCAGTCAGCTCGGTAGGTTAGAGTGTGATGCTGATAACACCAAGGTCCAGGGTTCAATCTCTGTACCAGCCAGCCACCAAAAAAAAAAAAAAAAAAAAAAAAAAAAAAAAAAAAAAAAAAAAAATGGAGGCAGCCAAAACTCAAAGAGCCAATATCACTGAAAGGGGAAGAAAACTGCTGAGAAATGAGCCTAAAGTTCTGAACACAGTTTCTCCCATGTCACTGATAGATTCCTATTCCGTTCCGTGTCAGTGATAGATCCCTATGCTGCATATACATGGAATGGAGACTAAGAAGCCAAGCAGATGCATCTTGCATCTGCCAATGCAGAGATTTTTGACAGCATAGGGAATTTATAAATAAAACTGTCATAGTCAGCAAAACTTAGTCTAAATTAAGATTATGGTATAATTTTCTGATGTTTTTTCCCTCACATTTTATGTTTTAATTTGCATTAAAACTCTGATTCATTTGGAATTTATCCTGGCATAAGGTCCACATAGACTTTATTATTTGCCATAGGGCTGTCCATTTGTTTCCCAAACACTTATTTAATAAATGTTTTTTCTACTCATTTGAAATGTTGCCTTTGTCATATATAAAACTGGTGTCATAGGGGCTGGCTGGTTAGCTCACTTGGTTAGAGCATGGTGCTGATAACACCGGAGTCAAGGATTTGAATCCCCTTATCAGCCAGCCTCCCCACCACCACAAAAGTTTCATGAAGGTAAAATTGATGTCTTAAAATAAATTTAACCTAAATCAGAGTCAGACATTTTGTTCTCAAATTCACCTCTCCTGTGACTCTCCTCCAGGGTTTCCCATTTCAGTGAATGAAGCCACTGTTCACCGGCTTACTTAAACAAAAACCTTAAACTCATCCTTTACTTCTCTTTTCCCTCTCCCTCACATCCATTCCTTCTACAAATCCTATTGTGTTGGCTTCAAAAATATAAACAGGATCTTTTTTTTTTTCCCTGCCAGTCATTCACATGGCTGCATCCTCAGGTCAATTCAAGTTTTTGTTTAAATGTTCCTTTCTCAGACAGAATACGTCCTGTTGCTCTATCTAAAAGATTACTATTGTCACTTTCTATTCATTTACTCTGCTTTATTTTTCTTTACTCTTACAGGAAATTATATTTTATTTTATATATATATATATATATTTGCTGTTCGATTAGCTACACATTTACTTAACACGTTTGTTCCACATTTTTCCATCTGATATTGAAAGATAATTTAAAATATAATATTAAACATTCTACTGAAATGCAAATATATTGTCCTTGACATTCTCAGATACACTTCCCAGTTAATCTATCCAAAAAAAGATGAGGCCCACATGCAATGATTTGTTTCTTATGAACCCATACTGTCTTCCAGTGAGGACAACTTTCTTTACTACATGGTTTTGTCAAGCAATCTGCTTAATCAACGTCTTTAAATTGTTTTAGGATTAGTATCAAGCTCATTAGTCCCTAGTGTGGATAAAGCCTCTTTTTCTTTTATTTGGATAATGTAAAAATTTAAGAATACTAAGTTTTTGGTACGTCTCCCATCCCATCTGATTTTTCAAAATTATTGGCTGTTGTTCTGGTCTTTTCAGTACTCTAAAATACAATTTCTTTAAACATGAAGACTTAAACCCATTTGGGAGAATGCCATTAATATGATAGAAACAGAATAAGAAGAATATTAGAGGTAGTTGTAAGCAGAGCTCATAAGCAATGGCCAGGTCAGGAGAGCTTCGTCATGGCAGTGTCTATGTGTGTGTGTCATACAAAACCCAATAATCTCTTGAAAATACTAATAACCTCCTCATGTTGATTCCATGCTCACCATGAAACTTACTGATTATTACGAGGCTTAAAATTTATCCTTAGAGCTGGCCCTAGTTTCTCTTTATTGCTACTGTTATTGTTTGGAAAACACCTTGATAAGGTTGAGTTTGTAGGTGAGATCCTGAAAGTTATCGGTTGACAAAAAACAAGCTCAAGAAATAAAGAGAAAATTACATGTTGTTAGGGCAGGGGATTTTCTTTACTGCCAATATTCTGAGTTGCTGTTTTTGCAGCTAAATGTATTAGTATGTCACTTGTGTATAATTAAAAATTTATAATAATTAGCATCAACAAAGACAAAGAACTAAAATTTCAGCACTGAGAGTATTGCACAGGAGAGAGTATTATTGGGTAGCTTGGCAGAGTGGCTAAAGTATTAAGAACAGGTATACCTAATACAGAATTTTAAATTTTGTGTATTCTTGCACTGAAACCTTATATGCCTCCCAACATCTTTAGTATTTTTTTTGATAATACCAAACATTTTTATTTTCTTTTTAAATCAAATTATAAGCCACCTGCTTTGTTTTTTCAAAATTCCTCTCTTATTTAAAAATTCCTTTTACTTTTAAACAAAGTAGTACTACTACATTTGGTTTAACCTTAAATTTCCAGTTTATACTTTAATATAATTATTTAGTTATTATTATTATTATTGGCCATAAAACGAGTCATAATACATTTAAAAAGACTAAGATCATAGAAAATATGTTCTCCAACCACAATAACAGAAGGAAATTTAGAAAATTAATAAATGTGTGGAAATTAAAAAACACTCTCCTAAATAAACAATAGGCAAAAATAAAAATCACAGGGAAATTAGAGAATACCTTGAGATAAAAATCAAAGTGCAACGTATCAAAATTTACAGGATGCAGAGCTCATGCAGTACTTAGAGGAAAATTTATACTTGTAAACACCTATATTAAAAATAAGAAAAATCTCAAATCAGTAATGTAAACTTCTACTTAAGAAAATAGAAAAAGAAGAACAAACTAAACCAAAAGCAAAGATTACAACAGAAATCTATGAAACAGGGGATTAGAAAACACTAGAGAAAATCAATAAAACAAAAAGTTGATTCTTTAAAAAGATCAACAAAATTTGCAAATCTTTACGTAGATTGACCAAGAAAAAAAGACAGAAGACCAAAATTACTAAAATCAGAAATAAAGTAGGGGCATTATAACATTGTTGTTATGGTTTTTGGTAGCGGTAAGATTTAGTTTCTTTTTCTTGTCTGCATTTTTGTTCTACCAGTGGATTTTGTACTTTCTTGTGTATCCATGGTACTGATTATTGTTTTTTCAGATTTCAGATGCAGGACTTCATGGGGATTTCTCATAGGGTTGGTCATGTGGTGGTGAACTCCTACAGTTTTGTTTGTCTGGAAAATATACTATTTTCCCCTCATTTTTGAAGGATAGCCTTGTTGGGTATAGTATTCTTGTCTGGCAGTTTTTTTCTTTTAGTATTTTGAATATATCATCCCATTTTCTTCTGGCCTGTAGACATTCAATTGAGAATTCTGCTGTTAGTTTGATAGGGGCTCCCTTATAGGTGATGTGACACTTTTCTCTTGTTTCTTTAAGATACTCTCTTTATCTTTGAGCTTTGACAGTTTGATTATAATGTGTTTTGGAAAGCATATTTTTAGGTTGAATCTTTTTGGGGATCTTTGCGCCTCCTGGATCTGAAGGTCTGTGTCTTTCCCTATACCTGGGAAGTTTTCCATTATATTTCATTGAATAGGTTTTCCATGCCTTTCCTTTCCCTTTCCCTTCTGAAACACTCATGATTTGAATGTTTGTGTGCTTAAGGTTGTCTGCTAGCTCTCTTAGACTTTCTTCCTTTTTTAAAGTTCTTTTTTCCTTTTTTTTGCCTGCCTGGGTTATTTCAAAAAGACTGTCTTCAAGATCAGAAATTCTTCTGCTTGTTCTAGCCTGCTGCTTAAACTATCAGTTGTGGTGTGTTTTTTTTGTTGTTGTTGTTGTTGTTGTTGTTGTTTTCACTGAGTGAATCTTTCAGTTCCGTGAGTTCTGCTACATTCTTTCCTAAACTATTAATCTCCTTATCAATTTCATCCTTCATATCCTGGATTTTTTTTTCTTGTTTCATTATGTTGTTTGAGTCTTCTTATACCTCAGTGAGTTTCCTTAAGATTGCCTTAAGTTGCTTAGAATTCTTTTTCAGTCATTTCAAGAGTTTCCTGCTCTATAGGGTCTGGAATTTGAGAATTACTGTACTCTTTTGGTGGTGTCATATTTTCTTGGGATTTCATACTGTAGTATCTCTACATTGATGTGTGATCATCTGGTAGAGCAGTTATTTCTTCTATCACTCTGGAGTAGACTTTGAGGAAAGAGATGTCCTCTTCTTTTTCTGGTCTCTAATGGTGACTCTCCTTGTGTCAATACAGTTGAGTGCTTAGTGGGCCACCCGTATGGTGGCTGTGGCTACTGCTGTAGCATCAAGATGCTTTTGCAGCAGCTGTGGTTGTGACTATGGCTGTGGCGGTTTATCCACACAGTGTTTCTAGCATGCTACTCGCCTACTTCTGGGCAGGGGATGCTGCCCTCAGCTCCTGCCTAGGACCCTGGGCATGTTCTCTAATAAAGTCTTATATACACATTTTTTCCCTTTTAGGTTGTGTCTGTGTGCATGTGTGCATGTGTGTCTGTGTGTGTGTGTGTAACCCAAGA
>NW_007726845.1:94172-95221 GCF_000696425.1 Galeopterus variegatus
TTTAGGTTGTGTCTGTGTGCATGTGTGCATGTGTGTCTGTGTGTGTGTGTGTAACCCAAGAATGAAAGATTGTGTTCCATTCTGATTGTGTTGTGCAGCGAGAAAAAAATAGCTGCAAGGGTTGTATGTAAATAATCAGTGAAAGAAGAAACTGCAAGACAGAACTGACTATACACCGTAAGCACATTAGAATGCACAGAAAAATGAAGATGGGGGCAATAGAAGATTTGAGCTGCTATCTTGGTTTCATGATATTTTGATCTTTTGATTTTTTCCTTGACTATATGAGGAGAATGCTCCAATCAGGTGAGCATAAATGCTTACTCCAATGAGCATCCTCATGTATTAACTGGAATTCTCCTTATAAATGTAAGCCTCATGTGAATTCTATCAATGTGCATTAGCTTTTTTGAATTGAACTGACTCATGTCATTTACCTGTCTTCTTTGAACCTATAAAGCTGAGATTCACCTTCTAATTCATGGTGAATTCACCATAGGACCTTTTAGCATTCAGTCATTCTTTCCTAGAAAACCCTGTCATATGCCATGCTTTACATTAATAAACTTTTATACTGCTAGTTTTCATTTGCTTTCCCTCTCTTTTGAGTCATTTTCCATTTTAACAATTTCCAGGTCATCAAATTATACTAACTTTTCCTTTGAAGCACATACAATTTTCTGTCTTTGTACAGACCACATATCCGACTATACCCAGGATTGCCCTATTGCCTTTGACCTTAGTTAAGTTATTTAGTCCTTCTGAGTCTCAGTTTAAACTTCTGTAAAGTGGAGATAATAATAATTACTTTATTAAGGTGGCAATAATTAAATGAGATCATACTTGCCAAAGTGCTTAGCACTTTTTCAGGTGTATAGTAAGGGCTTAAAGTAATTGCAGCTTATCTATTATTTAAGGATTCTGATGATTTTAATCACCAACAAGTTCATTCTTAACTGCAGGGTAGTATTTTTCTCCAGTGGGATTGCTATCAGGGCAAAGTGAGAAATTGCTAACCCTGCTGCTTCTGGCTAAATGACACTTCTCTG
>NW_007726845.1:96010-96521 GCF_000696425.1 Galeopterus variegatus
TTGATTTCCAAAAATTTGAGTCAACTTAACATACCTATCTTTTCTTTTATATAATCTTTTCTCCTAAGTATAGATTACAAATCTGACTATGACCAGGGTTTACCTCTTGCTAGCTGAAGCTCTGCCTAATATCTGGACATCAATAAAATGTGCTGCTGAAAATAATATACATTTAAAATAAAGAATGAATTGCTACAAAACTAACAATTAAAATTCAATGAAAACTTTAGGTGCAAAGTAATGCTCTACAAATGCCTAAATTCACTATTCTAGAATGGAATTATACTAAACAAGTCAGACAAATGAAATAACCTCTGAACCATTGTTTCCTTTTCAGAAAAATGGTAGGATAATGCTATATGATCTACTAACCTTCCAGGAAAAAAAAAGCCTACATAAATATGAGCTTTATTATTATTAGCAATATTCTGGCTCTCTTTAGACCCTTGGTTCAGTTTTGCTGAAATAAAGCTCAGAACAGACAAAACAATTTGAACAAAGGAAAACTGTA